>NW_027052776.1:0-194170 GCF_011386835.1 Chrysemys picta bellii | reverse complement strand
CACTTCAGACAGGAGTCGTGCGGGTCGCTCGTGGGCATAGGCTTAGCGCAGGAGGCGCACAGCTTGAAGCCGGGAGCGTTGGGCATGAGCCCGGCCCCGCGGCCGGGGGAGAAAGGGGGAGACGACCCCCTTAATCCCCTGAACTATTATAACAACTAGAACAACTTTTAAAACTATTGAACTATTTAACTATAAACACTAGGACTATAACTATAACTATAACTGCGAATAACTAACTAAGCTAGGGAGACTGGAGAACAGCTAAGCAGCGCTCCACAGTTCCAACGACCGTCAGGGGCGGTAAGAAGGAACTGAGGGGGCGCCGGGTCGGCTGGGGTATATATTCAGCGCCATGAAGGCGCCACTCTAGGGGGCTCCACAGCCGACCCGCCGGTGTTGCTAGGGTAGAAAATCTTCCGACGATCGTGCACGCGGCGCGCACACACCTAATGGAATGGATATGAGCAAGCACTCGAAGAAGAACCACCACTTTCCCTTTTAGTGAGTGCCACGGGGCTCCATTTCCCCTTCCACTAGCTCCCCATTTACAGTGAGCCAGAGCAGTACCTGCAGCAGGGAGCGGGAGTTGCTGATGGCCTCAGAGGCACAGCCCCTGCAGTGTCTCAGGAATCTGGCGCAAGTGCCGGATGATGCGGAGCTGGTGCATCACTTTTGGCCGTGACGTCCTCCTGCTGCAAGGGAACGAGAACCTGTCAGAGACTCAAACGCCCCGAGGAATCAGCGGGAATTAAGGGCACCTGGAACCAGCACTACTTCCACCCATCACCTGCCCACCACTGAGGGATAAATTCACCTCCTGAACCCCAGAATGGAGTCGTCTTCTCCTTTCTAGTAACCTCCAGTGCCAACCCCCCTCCTTGAAGGATGAGCTCCTGCTATCTCCCCCTCAGTGCCCTTGACAGCTGTTCCACCTCCAAACCACAGCTCAAGTTATTAGTACCTTTGGACACAGACTGGCTAACCTAGTGAGGAGGGCTTTAAACTAGGTTGGACGGGGACAGGTGAGCAAAGCCCACAGGTAAGTGGGGAACATGGAGACCGGGGAGATGGGTCAAAAACGAGAGGGAGTGTGGGCTATATTGTCAGAGGGAAAGGAGGGTCAGGACAAAACTGGGAGGAAAGATCAAACCAGTATCTTAGATGTCTCTATACAAATGCGAGAAGAATGGGGAATAAGCAGGAAGAACTGGAAGTGCTAATAAATAAATACAACTATGACATTGTTGGCATCACTGAAGCTTGGTGGGATAATACACATGATTGGCTAAAAGGGGTAAAAAACAAGGGAGATGTCATGCTAGGAGTCTACTACAGGCCACCTAACCAGGTGGAAGAGGTGGATGAGGCTTTTTTTAAGCAACTAACAAAATCATCCAAAGCCCAAGCTTTGGTGGTGATGGGGGACTTCAACTATCCGGATATATGTTGGGAAAATAACACAGCGGGGCACAGACTATCCAACAAATTCCTGGACTGCATTGGAGACAACTTTTTATTTCAGAAGGTTGAAAAAGCTACTAGGGGGGAAGCTGTTCTAGACTTGATTTTAACAAATAGGGAGGAACTCGTTGAGAATTTGAAAGTAGAAGGCAGCCTGGGTGAAAGTGATCATGAAATCATAGAGTTTGCAATTCTAAGGAAGGGTAGAAGGGAGAACAGCAAAATAGAAACAATGGATTTCAGGAAGGCAGATTTTGGTAACCTCAGAGAGCTGATAGGTAAGGTCCCATGGGAATCAAGACTGGGGGGAAAAACAACTGAGGAGAGTTGGCAGTTTTTCAAAGGGACACTATTAAGGGCCCAAAAGCAAGCTATTCCGCTGGTTAGGAAAGATAGAAAATGTGGCAAAAGACCACCTTGGCTTAACCATGAGATCTTGCATGATCTAAAAAATAAAAAGGAGTCATATAAAAAATGGAAACTGGGACAGATTACAAAGGATGAATATAGGCAAACAACACAGGAATGCAGGGGCAAGATTAGAAAGGCAAAGGCACAAAATGAGCTCAAACTAGCTACGGGAATAAAGGGAAACAAGAAGACTTTTTATCAATACATTAGAAGCAAGAGGAAGACCAAAGACAGGGTAGGCCCACTGCTTAGTGAAGAGGGAGAAACAGTAACAGGAAACTTGGAAATGGCGGAGATGCTTAATGACTTCTTTGTTTCGGTCTTCACCGAGAAGTCTGAAGGAATGCCTAACATAGTGAATGCTAATGGGAAGGGGGTAGGTTTAGCAGATAAAATAAAAAAAGAACAAGTTAAAAATCACTTAGAAAAGTTAGATGCCTGCAAGTCACCCGGGCCTGATGAAATGCATCCTAGAATACTCAAGGAGCTAATAGAGGAGGTATCTGAGCCTCTAGCTATTATCTTTGGAAAATCATGGGAGACGGGAGAGATTCCAGAAGACTGGAAAAGGGCAAATATAGTGCCCATCTATAAAAAGGGAAATAAAAACAACCCAGGAAACTACAGACCCCAGTGAGTTTAACTTCTGTGCCAGGGAAGATAATGGAGCAAGTAATTAAGGAAATCATCTGCAAACACTTGGAAGGTGGTAAGGTGATAGGGAACAGCCAGCATGGATTTGTGAAGAACAAATCATGTCAAACCAATCTGATAGCTTTCTTTGATAGGATAACGAGCCTTGTGGATAAGGGTGAGGCTGTGGATGTGGTATACCTAGACTTTAGTAAGGCATTTGATACGGTCTCGCATGATATTCTTATTGATAAACTAGGCAAATACAATTTAGATGGGGCTACTATAAGGTGGGTGCATAACTGGCTGGATAACCGTACTCAGAGAGTTGTTATTAATAGTTCCCAATCCTGCTGGAAAGCCATAACGAGTGGGGTATCGCAGGGGTCTGTTTTGGGACCGGCGCTGTTCAATATCTTCATCAACGACTTAGATATTGGCATAGAAAGTACGCTTATTAAGTTTGCGGATGATACCAAACTGGGAGGGATTGCAACTGCTTTGGAGGACAGGGTCATAATTCAAAATGATCTGGACAAATTGGAGAAATGGTCTGAGTTAAACAGGATGAAGTTTAACAAAGACAAATGCAAAGTGCTCCACTTAGGAAGGAACAATCAGTTTCACACATACAGAATGGGAAGAGACTGTCTAGGAAGGAGTACGGCAGAAAGGGATCTAGGGGTTATAGTGGACCACAAGCTAAATATGAGTCAACAGTGTGATGCTGTTGCAAAAAAAGCAAACCTGATTCTGGGATGTATTAACAGGTGTGTTGTGAGCAAGACACGAGAAGTCATTCTTCCGCTCTACTCTGCTCTGGTTAGGCCTCAGCTGGAGTATTGTGTCCAGTTCTGGGCACCGCATTTTAAAAAAGATGTGGAGAAATTGGAAAGGGTCCAGAGAAGAGCAACAAGAATGATTAAAGGTCTTGAGAACATGACCTATGAAGGAAGGCTGAAAGAATTGGCTTTGTTTAGTTTGGAAAAGAGAAGACTGAGAGGAGACATGATAGCAGTTTTCAGGTATTTAAAAGGGTGTCATAAGGAGGAGGGAGAAAACTTGTTCACCTTAGCCTCTAAGGATAGAACCAGAAGCAATGGGTATAAAGTGCAGCAAGGGAGGTCTAGGTTGGACATTAGGAAAAAGTTCCTAACTGTCAGGGTGGTTAAATACTGGAATAAATTGCCGAGGGAGGTTGTGGAATCTCCATCTCTTGAGATATTTAAGAGTAGGTTAGATAAATGTCTATCAGGGATGGTCTAGATGGTATTTGGTCCTGCCATGCGGGCAGGGGACTGGACTCGATGACCTCTCGAGGTCCCTTCCAGTCCGATAATCTATGAATGTATGAAAAAAACACTGTTCTCCACCCCCACCCAGGTTGGCCAGGGAGGCGGCTCTAGCAGGGGGGGCAGGAGGGATTCTGGCAGCAGTGAAGTGGGTTGCGGGGAAGTTGAGATCTTGACCCAAGTCATCCCAGACACTAATGCTAAGCCACAGGATGGCAGCATCTAGTGTTAGTGGAGTCCAAACACTATTTCAACCCCACAGTTTTCGAGGAACAGGAGAAAGGACAAAAGAAGTAAGAGATGAAGAGAAAGGAAGGAGGGATGGAGGAAAAGGTAAAACAAAAAGGACAAACCCTAATGTCCCCAGTGATTCTACGGCACAAAATCCAAGGGATGGAATAAAATTCTGCCATCTTAAACTACTGTTTTCCATGCCTAGAATTCAGCTGGCACCACGTGGATCAGACTGAGCAGCTGCCAAAACCTCTTGGAGGCTCTTACCTTCTAAACAGGGACGTCTGTTTTCTAGTAAAATCAGTAAAAGGAAAGGAGAAAACTCGAAAGAGGCTCCTGCACGCACTCACGTACATGAACCCTAATACTCTCTCAGTCCTCAAAGAAAGACCCCGAGAAGGAGACTTGCTGAAGCAAAGCCACAGGGTCTCTGAGGTTTCCCTGGCCCTGTGCTCCTGTCCTGCCAGGCTGATGTCAGCATCTCTCTCTGAGGTCACCACCTCCCTAACACATTTGACCAATAAGCTGACATCCTGCAAAAGGCCTTTGTGATGTCACTGCCACACCCAACCAAACCCTGAAGTGCTAATGTCCTGCTGCTGGCCTGACACCTTGAAGGTTTGAGGTTGTCATAACTATAAAGGGAAGGGTAACAGCTGTCCTGTGTACAGTACTATAAAATCCTCCTGGCCAGAGACTCCAAAATCCTTTTCCCTGTAAAGGGTTAAGAAGCTCAGGTAACCTGGCTGGCATCTGACCTAAAGGACCAATAAGGGGACAAGATACTTTCAAATCTTGGGGAGGGGAAGGCTTTTGTTTGTGTTCTTTGTTTGTGTGGGTGTTCGCCCTCGGGACTGAGAGGGACCCATCAATCCAGGTTCTCCACATCTTTCTAAACAAGTCTCTCCTATTTCAAACAAGGCGTGTTAGTTTTCCTTTGTTTTCTCAACTTGTAAATGTACCTTTTACTAGAGTGTTTATCTTTGTTTGCTGTACTTTGAACCTAAGACTAGAGGGGAGTCCTCTGAGCTCTTTAAGTTTGATTACCCTGTAAGGTTAATTTCCATACTGATTTTACAGAGATGATTTTTACCTTTTTCTTTAATTAAAAGCCTTATTTTTAAGAACCTGATTGATTTTTCCTTGTTTTAAGATCCAAGGAGTTTGGATCTTGATTCACCAGGAGTTGGTGGGAGGAAGGAGGGGAATGGTTAATTTCTCCTTCTTTTAGATCCAAGGGGGTTGGATCTGTATTCACCAGAAGTTGGTGGGAGGAAGGAGGGGGGACGGTTTATTTCTCCTTGTTTTAAGATCCAAGGGGTTTGGATCTGTATTCACCAGGGAATTGCTGAAAGGTTTCTCAAGGCTACCCAGGGGAGGAAATTAGCCTTGGGATGGTGGTTAAGCTTACAAGTTTTCATGCAGGCCCCTACATTTGTACCCTAAACTTCAAAGTGGGGATACAGCCTTGACACAGGTACTCTCTGTGGATCACCCCACTCAATGCGTCTTCATTCTAGGAAGCAAGTCGGCTAGACAGTAAAACATCAGAGGCTGCTCCCAATACTACACTCAGTGTTTCCAAAATTTGTAGACTTTATGGCCACAAGAGACCTTTAGAGCATCTCATCTAAGCCCCTGCATATCATAGGCCTCCTGTATAGTACAATAGTTACTTTTTGGGCACACACATTCCAGAAAGGCATCTAGTCTTCATGCAATGACATCAAGAGATGGAGAATCCACCACTTTCCCTTTTAGTGAGTACCAGGGGGCTCCATTTCCCCTTCCACTAGTTCCCCATTTACAGTGAGACAGAGCAGTACCTGCAGCAGGGAGCGGGAGTTGCTGATGGCCTCAGAGGCACAGCCCCTGCAGTGTCTCAGGAATCTGGCGCAAGTGCCGGATGATGCGGAGCTGGTGCATCACTTTTGGCCGTGACGTCCTCCTGCTGCAAGGGAACGAGAACCTGTCAGAGACTCAAACGCCCCGAGGAATCTGGAGGAATTAAGGGCACCTGGAACCAGCAGTATTTCCACCCAGCACCTGCCGACCACTGAGGGATAAATTCACCTCCTGAACCCCAGAATGGAGTCTTCTTCTCCTTTCTAGTAACCTCCAGTGCCAACCCCCCTCCTTGAAGGATGAGCTCCTGCTATCTCCCCCTCAGTGCCCTTGACAGCTGTTCCACCTCCAAACCACAGCTCAAGTTATTAGTACCTTTGGACACAGACTGGCTAACCTAGTGAGGAGGGCTTTAAACTAGGTTCGACGGGGACAGGTGAGCAAAGCCCACAGGTAAGTGGGGAACATGGAGACCGGGGAGATGGGTCAAAAACGAGAGGGAGTGTGGGCTATATTGTCAGAGAGAAAGGAGGGTCAGGACAAAACTGGGAGGAAAGATCAAACCAGTATCTTAGATGCCTATATACAAATGCGAGAAGTATGGGGAATAAGCAGGAAGAACTGGAAGTGCTAATAAATAAATACAACTATGACATTGTTGGCATCACTGAAACTTGGTGGGATAATACACGTGATTGGAATGTTGGTGTGGATGGGTACAGCTTGCTCAGGAAGGATAGACAGGGGAAAAAGGGAGGAGGTGTTGCCTTGTATATTAAAAATGTACACCCTTGGACTGAGGTAGAGATGGACATAGGAGACGTTGAGAGTCTCTGGGTTAGGCTAAAAGGGGTAAAAAACAAGGGAGATGTCATGCTAGGAGTCTACTACAGGCCACCTAACCAGGTGGAAGAGGTGGATGAGGCTTTTTTTAAGCAACTAACAAAATCATCCAAAGCCCAAGATTTGGTGGTGATGGGGGACTTCAACTATCCGGCTATATGTTGGGAAAATAACACAGCGGGGCACAGACTATCCAACAAATTCCTGGACTGCATTGGAGACAACTTTTTATTTCAGAAGGTTGAAAAAGCTACTGGGGGGAAGCTGTTCTAGACTTGATTTTAACAAATAGGGAGGAACTCGTTGAGAATTTGAAAGTAGAAGGCAGCCTGGGTGAAAGTGATCATGAAATCATAGAGTTTGCAATTCTAAGGAAGGGTAGAAGGGAGAACAGCAAAATAGAGACAATGGATTTCAGGAAGGCAGATTTTGGTAAGCTCAGAGAGCTGATAGGTAAGGTCCCATGGGAATCAAGACTGAGGGGAAAAACAACTGAGGAGAGTTGGCAGTTTTTCAAAGGGACACTATTAAGGGCCCAAAAGCAAGCTATTCCGCTGGTTAGGAAAGATAGAAAATGTGGCAAAAGACCACCTTGGCTTAACCATGAGATCTTGCATGATCTAAAAAATAAAAAGGAGTCATATAAAAAATGGAAACTGGGACAGATTACAAAGGATGAATATAGGCAAACAACACAGGAATGCAGGGGCAAGATTAGAAAGGCAAAGGCACAAAATGAGCTCAAACTAGCTACGGGAATAAAGGGAAACAAGAAGACTTTTTATCAATACATTAGAAGCAAGAGGAAGACCAAAGACAGGGTAGGCCCACTGCTTAGTGAAGAGGGAGAAACAGTAACAGGAAACTTGGAAATGGCGGAGATGCTTAATGACTTCTTTGTTTCGGTCTTCACCGAGAAGTCTGAAGGAATGCCTAACATAGTGAATGCTAATGGGAAGGGGGTAGGTTTAGCAGATAAAATAAAAAAAGAACAAGTTAAAAATCACTTAGAAAAGTTAGATGCCTGCAAGTCACCCGGGCCTGATGAAATGCATCCTGGAATACTCAAGGAGCTAATAGAGGAGGTATCTGAGCCTCTAGCTATTATCTTTGGAAAATCATGGGAGACGGGAGAGATTCCAGAAGACTGGAAAAGGGCAAATATAGTGCCCATCTATAAAAAGGGAAATAAAAACAACCCAGGAAACTACAGACCAGTGAGTTTAACTTCTGTGCCAGGGAAGATAACGGAGCAAGTAATTAAGGAAATCATCTGCAAACACTTGGAAGGTGGTAAGGTGATAGGGAACAGCCATCATGGATTTGTGAAGAACAAATCACGTCAAACCAATCTGATAGCTTTCTTTGATAGGATAACGAGCCTTCTGGATAAGGGTGAGGCTGTGGATGTGGTATACCTAGACTTTAGTAAGGCATTTGAT
The DNA here is from genome assembly GCF_011386835.1 of Chrysemys picta bellii. Classification (NCBI taxonomy): domain Eukaryota; kingdom Metazoa; phylum Chordata; order Testudines; family Emydidae; genus Chrysemys; species Chrysemys picta. Next base: position 186,009 of record NW_027052776.1, on the reverse strand, counting down.
ACGGTCTCGCATGATATTCTTATTGATAAACTAGGCAAATACAATTTAGATGGGGCTACTATAAGGTGGGTGCATAACTGGCTGGATAACCGTACTCAGAGAGTTGTTATTAATAGTTCCCAATCCTGCTGGAAAGCCATAACGAGTGGGGTATCGCAGGGGTCTGTTTTGGGACCGGCGCTGTTCAATATCTTCATCAACGACTTAGATATTGGCATAGAAAGTACGCTTATTAAGTTTGCGGATGATACCAAACTGGGAGGGATTGCAACTGCTTTGGAGGACAGGGTCATAATTCAAAATGATCTGGACAAATTGGAGAAATGGTCTGAGTTAAACAGGATGAAGTTTAACAAAGACAAATGCAAAGTGCTCCACTTAGGAAGGAACAATCAGTTTCACACATACAGAATGGGAAGAGACTGTCTAGGAAGGAGTACGGCAGAAAGGGATCTAGGGGTTATAGTGGACCACAAGCTAAATATGAGTCAACAGTGTGATGCTGTTGCAAAAAAAGCAAACCTGATTCTGGGATGTATTAACAGGTGTGTTGTGAGCAAGACACGAGAAGTCATTCTTCCGCTCTACTCTGCTCTGGTTAGGCCTCAGCTGGAGTATTGTGTCCAGTTCTGGGCACCGCATTTTAAAAAAGATGTGGAGAAATTGGAAAGGGTCCAGAGAAGAGCAACAAGAATGATTAAAGGTCTTGAGAACATGACCTATGAAGGAAGGCTGAAAGAATTGGCTTTGTTTAGTTTGGAAAAGAGAAGACTGAGAGGAGACATGATAGCAGTTTTCAGGTATTTAAAAGGGTGTCATAAGGAGGAGGGAGAAAACTTGTTCACCTTAGCCTCTAAGGATAGAACCAGAAGCAATGGGTTTAAAGTGCAGCAAGGGAGGTCTAGGTTGGACATTAGGAAAAAGTTCCTAACTGTCAGGGTGGTTAAACACTGGAATAAATTGCCGAGGGAGGTTGTGGAATCTCCATCTCTTGAGATATTTAAGAGTAGGTTAGATAAATGTCTATCAGGGATGGTCTAGATGGTATTTGGTCCTGCCATGCGGGCAGGGGACTGGACTCGATGACCTCTCGAGGTCCCTTCCAGTCCTAGAATCTATGAATGTATGAAAAAAACACTGTTCTCCACCCCCACCCAGGTTGGCCAGGGAGGCGGCTCTAGCAGGGGGGGCAGGAGGGATTCTGGCAGCAGTGAAGTGGGTTGAGGGGAAGTTGAGATCTTGCCCCAAGTCATCCCAGACACTAATGCTAAGCCACAGGATGGCAGCATCTAGTGTCAGTGGAGTCCAAACACTATTTCAACCCCACAGTTTTTGAGGAACAGGAGAAAGGAGAAAAGAAGTAAGAGATGAAGAGAAAGGAAGGAGCGATGGAGGAAAAGGTAAAACAAAAAGGATAAATCCTAATGTCCCCAGTGATTCTACGGCACAAAATCCAAGGGATGAAATAAAATTCTGCCATCTTAAACTACTGTTTTCCATGCCTAGAATTCAGCTGGCACCAGGTGGATCAGACTGAGCAGGTTCCAAAACCTCTTGGAGGCTCTTACCTTCTCAACAGGGACGTCTGTTTTCTAGTAAAATCAGTAAAAGGAAAGGAAACAACTCGAAAGAGGTTCCTCCTCGCATTCACATATGTGAACCCTAATACTCTCTCAGTCCTCAAAGAGAGACCTCGAGAAGGAGACTTCCTGAAGCAAAGCCACAGGGGTCTCTGAGGTTTCCCTGGCCCTGGGCCCCTGTCCTGCCTGGCTGATATCAGCATCTCTCTCTGAGGTCACCACCTCCCTAACACATTTGACCAATAAGCTGACATCCTGCAAAAGGCCTTTGTGATGTCACTGCCACACCCAACCAAACCCTGAAGTGCTAATGTCCTGCTGCTGGCCTGACACTTTGAAGGTTTGAGGTTGTCATAACTATAAAGGGAAGGGTAACAGCTGTCCTGTGTACAGTACTATAAAATCCTCCTGGCCAGAGACTCCAAAATCCTTTTCCCTGTAAAGGGTTAAGAAGCTCAGGTAACCTGGCTGGCATCTGACCTAAAGGACCAATAAGGGGACAAGATACTTTCAAATCTTGGGGAGGGGAAGGCTTTTGTTTGTGTTCTTTGTTTGTGTGGGTGTTCGCCCTCGGGACTGAGAGGGACCAGACATCAATCCAGGTTCTCCACATCTTTCTAAACAAGTCTCTCCTATTTCAAACAAGGCGTGTTAGTTTTCCTTTGTTTTCTCAACTTGTAAATGTACCTTTTACTAGAGTGTTTATCTTTGTTTGCTGTACTTTGAACCTAAGACTAGAGGGGAGTCCTCTGAGCTCTTTAAGTTTGATTACCCTGTAAGGTTAATTTCCATACTGATTTTACAGAGATGATTTTTACCTTTTTCTTTAATTAAAAGCCTTATTTTTAAGAACCTGATTGATTTTTCCTTGTTTTAAGATCCAAGGAGTTTGGATCTTGATTCACCAGGAGTTGGTGGGAGGAAGGAGGGGAATGGTTAATTTCTCCTTCTTTTAGATCCAAGGGGGTTGGATCTGTATTCACCAGAAGTTGGTGGGAGGAAGGAGGGGGGACGGTTTATTTCTCCTTGTTTTAAGATCCAAGGGGTTTGGATCTGTATTCACCAGGGAATTGCTGAAAGGTTTCTCAAGGCTACCCAGGGGAGGAAATTAGCCTTGGGATGGTGGTTAAGCTTACAAGTTTTAATGCAGGCCCCTACATTTGTACCCTAAACTTCAAAGTGGGGATACAGCCTTGACACAGGTACTCTCTGTGGATCACCCCACTCAATGCGTCTTCATTCTAGGAAGCAAGCCGGCTAGACAGTAAAACATCACAGGCTGCTCCCAATACTACACTCAGTGTTTCCAAAATTTGTAGACTTTATGGCCACAAGAGACCTTTAGAGCATCTCATCTAAGCCCCTGCATATCATAGGCCTCCTGTACAGTACAATAGTTACTTTTTGGGCGCACACATTCCAGAAAGGCATCTAGTCTTCATTCAATGACATCAAGAGATGGAGAATCCACCACTTTCCCTTTTAGTGAGTGCCAGGGGGCTCCATTTCCCCTTCCACTAGCTCGCCATTTACAGGGAGACAGAGCAGTACCTGCAGCAGGGAGCGGGAGTTGCTGAAGGCCTCAGAGGCGCAGCCCCTGCAGTGTCTCAGGCACCTGGCGCAAGTGGCGAATGATGCGGGTGCATCACTTTGGCCGTGACGTCCTCCTCCTGCAAGGGAACGAGAACCTGTCAGAGACTCAAACGCCCCGAGGAATCAGGGGGAATTAAGGGCACCTGGAACCAGCAGTATTTAAACTGACTACCTGCCCACCACTGAGGGATGAATTCACCTCCTGAACCCCAGAATGGAGTCTTCTTGTCCTTTCTAGTAACCTCCAGTGCCAACCCACCACCTTGTAGGGTGAGCTCCTGCTACCTCCCCCTCAGTACCCTTGACAGCTGTTCTACCTCCAAACCAAACCTCAAGTTATCAGAACCCTCTTCTGCACCCCCAACCAGGTTGGGCATCGAGGCGGCTCTAGCGGGGGGGCAGGAGGGATTCTGCCAGAAGTGAAGTGGGTTGAGGGGAGGTTGAGATCTTGCCCCAAGTCATCCCAGACACCAATGATAATCCACACGATGGCAGCATCTAGTGTCAGTGGAGTCCAAGCACTATTTCAACCACACAGGTTTGGATGAACTCCCCACAAAGGGAGGTGAAGAGCACCCCCAGCAACACACAAACACACACACACACACAAACCACTCCCGGTGGTGGGAGGGGAACAGGAGAAAGGACAAAAGAAGTAAGAGATGAAGAGAAAGGAAGGAGGGAGGGAGGAAAAGGTAAAATGAAAAGGACAAACACTAATGTCCCCAGTGATTCTACGGGACAAAATCACAGGGAGGGAATAAAATTCTGCCAGCTTGAACTAGTGTTTTCCATGCTTAGAATTCAGCTGGCACCAGGTGGATCAGACTGAACAGGATACAAACCTCTCCGAGGCACTTACTTTCCTCAAAGAGAGACCTCAAGGAGGAGACTTGCTGAAGCAAAGCCAGAGGGGTCTCTGAGCTTTCCCTGGCCCTCATGTCAGCATCTCTCTCTGATGTCAGCATCTCTCTCTGAGGTCACCACCTCCCTAACACATTTGACCAATAAGCTGACGTCCTGCAAAAGGCCTTTGTGATGTCAGTGCCACACCCAACCAAACCCTGAAGTGCTAATGTCCTCCTGCTGGCCTGACACTTTGAAGGTTTGAGCTACTCTCTGTGAATCACCCCACTCAATGGGTCTTCATTCTAGGAAGCAAGCCGGCTAGACAATAAAACATCAGAGGCTGCTCCCAATGCTACACTCCGTGTTTCCAAAATTACTACACTTTATGGCCAGAAGAGACCTTTAGAGCATCTAATCTAAGCCCCTGCATATCATGGGCTTCCTGTATAGTACAATAGTTACTTTTTGGGTACAAACATTCCAGAAAGGTATCTAGTCTAAATTAAATGACATTAAGAGATGGAGAATCCATCACTTTCCCTTTTAGTGAGTGCCAGGGGGTTCCATTTCCCCTTCCACTAGCTCCCCATTTACAGTGAGCCAGAGCAGTACCTGCAGCAGGGAGCGGGAGTTCCTGAAGGCCTCAGAGGCGCAGCCCCTGCAGTGTCTCAGGCACGTGGCGTAAGTGCAGGATGATGCGGAGCTGGTGCATCATTTTGGCCGTGACGTCCTCCTGCTGCAAGGGAACGAGAACCTGTCAGAGACTCAAACGCCCCGAGGAATCAGGGGGAATTAAGGGAACCTGGAACCAGCAGCATTTCCACCCAGCACCTGCCCATCAATGAGAGATGAATTCACCTCCTGAACCCCAAAATGGAGTCTTCTTCTCCTTTCTAGAAACCTCCAGAGCCAACCCCCCTCCTTGTAGGGTGAGCTCCTGCTACCTCCTGCTCAGTGCCCTTCACAGATATTCCACCTCCAAACCACAGCTCAAGTCATCAGAACCCTCTTCTCCACCCCGACACAGGTTGGGCTGGGAGGCGGCTCTAAGAGGCTGTGCAGGAGGGATTCTGACAGCAGTGAAGTAGGTTGCAGGGAGGTTGAGATCTTGACCCAAGTCATCCCAGGCACTAATGCTAAGTCACACAATGGCAGCATCTACTGTCAGTGGGGTCCAAGCACTATTTCAACCCCACAGTTTTGGATCAACTCCCCACAAGGGGAGGAGAAGAGAACCATCAGCACCACACACACACACACACACCACTCCTGGTGGTGTGAGGGGAACAAGAGAAAGGACAAAAGAAGTAAGAGATGAAGAGAAAGGAAGGAGGGATGGAGGAAAAGGGAAAAGGAAAAGGACAAACCCTAATGTCCCCATGTCGGACATCAGGAATGGTAACATACATAAGCCAGTATGTGAACACTTCAATCTCCCTGGTCATTCTATTACAGATTTAAAAGTCACTATCATTGAACAAAAAAAACTTCAGAAACAGACTTCAAAGAGAAACAGCAGAACTAAAATTCATTTGCAAATTCAACACCATTAATCTGGGCTTGAATAGGGACTGGGAGTGGCTGGCTCACTACAGAAGCAGCTTTTCCTCTCCTGGAATTGACACCTCCTCATCTATTATTGGGAGTGGACTACATCCACCCTGATTTTTGAATTGGCCCTGTCAACACTGGTTCTCCACTTGTGAAGTAACTCCCTGCTCTCCATGTGTCAGTATATAATGCCTGCATCTGTAACTTTCACTCTATGCATCCGAAGAAGTGAGGTTTTTACTCACGAAAGCTTATGCCCAAATAAATCTGTTAGTCTTTAAGGTGCCACCAGACTCCTTGTTGTTTTTGTAGATACAGACTAACATGGCTACCCCCTGATACTTGACACCATGCAAGGCACTAAATTTAGCCGTATGGAGTGGAAATCCATCAACCTCAACAAAAAACTTGCACAGATACAGACAGACATCATCTTCCTCTCCAAATGCAAACAGATGGACATCATACCAAAAGGACTGAAGGTAAAAAATCCATTGCAATCAACATACTACACTGAGTATGGTGAGAGATTGTGCCACACACTCTCTCAAAGAAACTGAGGAACCACCTGATCAGCATCCTGTACAGCAGACAGGAGAAGATCAAGAATGAGCTCTCAGAACTGGAGACTCTCATACAATACCAGCCTTCTACACAAACTTCCACGTGGCTGGACTTTACAAAAATGAGACAAGCCATTTACAATGCACACTTCACTTCTCTACAGAGGAAAAAGGACTGTAAGTTATCTAAACTAATACCTGCCACTAGGGGCTATAACAATGGTACCCTCAACTCATCTAACAACATTGTCAATCTTTCCAACCACACGCTTAGCCCAGCAGAAGAGTCTGTCCTATCTCGGGGACTCTCTTTCTGTCCCACCGTCCCCACGAACATGATACAGTTCTGCGGTGATCTGGAAGCCTACTTTCCTCGTCTCCGACTCAAGGAATATTTTCAACGCACCACTGAACAGTGCACTGACCCACAGGAACCCTCCTACCAACACTACAAAAAGAAGAATTCTGCGTGGACTCCTCCTGACGGTCGAAATGACAGACTGGACCTCTACATAGAGTGTTTCCGCAGACGTGCACAGGCTGAAATTGTGGACAAACAACATCACTTGTCCCATAACCTCAGCCGTACAGAACGCAATGCCATCCACAGCCTCAGAAACAACTCTGACATTATCATCAAAGGGGCTGACAAAGGAGGTGCTGTAGTCATAATGAACAGGTCAGATTATGAACAGGAGGCTGCCAGGCAACTCTCCAAGACCACATTCTACAGGCCACTATCCTCTGATCCCACTGAGGAATACCAAAAGAAACTACACCATCTGCTCAAGAAACTCCCAGCTATAGTACGGGAACAAATCTACATGGACACACCCCCAGAACCCCGACCAGGGGTATTCTATCTGCTACCCAAGATCCATAAACCCGGAAACCCTGGACGCCCCATCATCTCAGGCATTGGCACTCTGACGGCAGGATTATCTGGCTATTTGGCCTCTCTCCTCAGGCCCTATGCTACCAGCACTCCCAGCTATCTTCGAGACACCACCAACTTCCTGAGGAAACTACAATGCATTGATGTTCTTCCTGGAAACACCATCCTGGCCACCATGCATGTAGAAGCACTTTATACCAATATTCTACATGAGGATGGACTACAAGCTGTCAGGAACAGTATCCCTGATGAGGCCACAGCAAGCCTGGTGGCTGAGCTTTGTGACTTTGTCCTCACCCACAACCACTTCAGATTTGGGGACAACTTATACCTTCAAGTCAGTGGCACTGCTATGGGTACTCGCATGGCCCCACAGTATGCCAACATTTTTATGGCTGACTTAGAACAACGCTTCCTCAGCTCTCGTCCCCTAGTGCCCCTCCTCTACTTGCCCTACATTGACGACATCTTCATCATATGGACCCACGGAAAGGAGGCCCTTGAAGAATTCCACCTGGACTTCAACAATTTCCACCCCACCATCAACCTCAGCCTGGACCAGTCCACACAAGAGATCCACTTCCTGGACACTACAGTACAAATAAGTGATGGTCACATAAACACCACCCTATACCGGAAACCTACTGACCGCTAAACATACCTACATGCCTCCGGCTTCCATCCAAGACACATCACACGATCCATTGTCTACAGCCAAGCCCTAAGATACAACCGAATTTGCTCCAACCCCTCAGACAGAGACAAACACCTACAAGATCTTTATCAAGCATTCGTAAAACTACAATACCCACCTGGGGAAGTGAGGAAACAGATTGACAGAGCAAGACGGGTACCCAGAAATCACCTACTACAGGACAGGCCCAACAAGGACAATAACAGAACACCACTGGCCATCACATACAGCCCCCAGCTAAAACCTCTCCAGCGCATTATCCACGATCTACAACCTATCCTGGAAAATGATCTCTTACTCTCACAGACCTTGGGAGGCAGGCCAGTCCTCGCTTACAGACAACCCCCCAACCTGAAGCAAATACTCACCAGCAACTACACACCACACCACAGAAACACCAACCCAGGAACCTATCCCCGTAGCAAACCTCGTTGCCTACTCTGTCCCCATATCTACTCTGGCAACAGCATCAGAGGACCCAACCACATCAGCCACACCATCAGGGACTCATTCACCTGCACATCCACTAATGTCATATATGCCATCATGTGCCAGCAATGCCCCTCTCCCATGTACATTGGCCAAATCGGACAGTCCCTCCGCAAAAGAATAAATGGACACAAATCGGACATCAGGAGTGGTAACATACATAAGCCAGTAAGTGAACACTTCAATCTCCCTGGTCATTCTATTACAGATTTAAAAGTCACTATCATTGAACAAAAAAACTTCAGAAACAGACTTCAAAGAGAAACAGCAGAACTAAAATTCATTTGCAAATTCAACACCATTAATCTGGGCTTGAATAGGGACTGGGAGTGGCTGGCTCACTACAGAAGCAGCTTTTCCTCTCCTGGAATTGACACCTCCTCATCTATTATTTGGAGTGGACTACATCCACCCTGATTTTTGAATTGGCCCTGTCAACACTGGTTCTCCACTTGTGAAGTAACTCCCTGCTCTCCATGTGTCAGTATATAATGCCTGCATCTGTAACTTTCACTCTATGCATCCGAAGAAGTGAGGTTTTTACTCACGAAAGCTTATGCCCAAATAAATCTGTTAGTCTTTAAGGTGCCACCAGACTCCTTGTTGTTTTCCTAATATCCCCAGTGATTCTACGGGACAAAATCCCAGGGAGGGAATAAAATTCTGCCACCTTAAACTAGTGTTTTCCATGCCTAGAATTCAGATGGCACCAGGTGGATCAGACTGAACAGGTTACAAACCTCTCCGAGGCACTTACTTTCTCAACAGGGACTTCTGTTTTCTAGTAAAATGGGTAAAAGGAAAGGAGAAAACTCGAAAGAGGCTCCTGCTCACACTCACATATGTGAACCCTAATACTCTCTCAGTCCTCAAAGAGAGCTCGAGAAGGAGACTTGCTGAAGCAAAGCCACAGGGGTCTCTGAGGTTTCCCTGGCCCTGCGCCCCTGTTTTGCCTGGCTGATGTGAGCATCTCTCTCTGAGGTCACCACCTCCCTAACAACTTTGACCAATAGGCTGAGCTCCTGCAAAAGGCCTTTGTGATGTCACTGCCACACCCACCCATCCCCTGAAGTGCTAATATCCTGCTGCTGGCCTGACACTTTGGAGGTTTGAGCTACTCTCTGTGGATCACCCCACTCAATGCGTCTTCATTCTAGGAAGCAAGCCGGTTAGACAGTAAAACATTAGAGGCTGCTCCCAATGCTACACTCAGTGTTTCCAAAATTAATACACTTTATGGCCAGAAGAGACCTTTAGAGCATCTCATCTAACCCCCTGCATATCATAGGCTTCCTGTATAGGACAATAGTTACTTTTTGGGCACAAACATTCCAGAAAGGCATCTAGTTTCATTCAATGACTTCAAGAGATGGAGAATCCACCACTTTCCCTTTCACTGAGTGCCAGGGCGCTCCATTTCCCCTTCCACTAGCTCCCCATTTACAGTGAGCCAGAGCAGTACCTGCAACAGAGAGCGGGAGTTGCTGAAGGCCTCAGAGGCACAACCCCTGCAGTGTCTCAGGCACCTGGCGCAAGTGATGGATGATGCGGAGCTGGTGCCTCACTTTGGCCGTGACGCCCTCCTGCTGCAAGGGAATGAGAACCTGTCAGACTCAAACGCCCCGAGGAATCAGGGGGAATTAAGGGCACCTGGAACCAGCAGTATTTCCACTCAGCACCTGCCCAACACTGAGGGATGAATTCACCTCCTGAATCCCAGAATGGAGTCTTCTTGTCCTTTCTAGTAACCTCCAGTGCCAATCCCCCTCCTTCTAGGGTGAGCTCCTGCTACCTCCCCCTCAGTGTCCTTGACAGCTGTTCCACCTCCAAACCACAGCTTAAGTCATCAGAAACCTCTTCTAGACCCCCACCAAGGTTGGGCTGGGAGGCGGGTCTAGCAGTGGGGGCAGGAGGGATTCTGGCAGCAGTGAAGTGGGTTGCGGGGAGGTTGAGATCTTGCCCAAGTCATCCAAGACACTAACGCTAAGCCACAGGATGGCAGCATCTAGTGTCTGTGGAGTCCAAGCACTATTTCAACCCCACAATTTGGATGAACGTCCCACAAGAGGAGGTGAAGATCATCCCCAGCAACACACACACACACACACACACACACACACACACACCACTCCTGGTGGTGGGAGGGGAACAGGAGAAAGGACAAAAGAAGTAAGAGATGAAGAGAAAGGAAGGAGGGATGGTGGAAAAGGTAAAACGAAAAGGACAAACCCTAATGTCCCCAGTGATTCCACGGGACAAAATCCCGTGTGGACTACAAAATTCTGTCACCTTGAACTAGTGTTTTCCATGCCTAGAATTCAACGGGCACCAGGTGGATCAGACTGAGCAGGTTCAAAAACCTCTTGGAGGCTCTTACCTTCTAAACAGGGACGTCTGTTTTCTAGTAAAATCAGTAAAAGGGAAGGAGAAAACTCGAAAGAGGCTCCTGCTCTCACTCACATACGTGAACCCTAATACTCTCTCAGTCCTCAAAGAGAGACCTCGAGAAGGAGACTTGCTAAAGCAAAGCCACAGGGGTCTCTGAGGTTTCCCTGGCCCTGCGCCCCTGACTGATGTCAGCATCTCTCTCTGAGGTCACCACCTCCCTAACACCTTTGACCAATACGCTGAGATACTGCATGTAGCGGGGCGGCCTGGCTCCCAGGCGCCCCAGGAAGTGAAGGCCACCGCGGCCTGTCCCCACCCCCCAGAAGTCAAGGGGCGGGACAGGAAGTATAAAGGCCAAGCCACAGCGCTCAGTAGCTGGCCGGCAGCGAGAGAGGACAGACGCTGGTGCCCGAGCTCCCGCGGACCTGAGCCTGCCGAGAGCCCGGTATCCTGAGGAACGGTCTGAGCTTCCCCCCGCCAAGGGCCCAGAGGGTGTGACAGACCTACCTGCTGCTCGGGGCCCGGAGCAGCCCATGATCTGCGACCCAGCAGACGGTACTCAGGAGGAACAGGTACCCGTGGAGGAGGAGATGGGAAGTGGCCCGGGGATAGCAGACCCCGAACCCATGTCAGTGTGTTGCGGTCAGGATCCCCACTGACTGCGCGGCAGACGGACTGCTGAGAATAGGGCCCGGGGCTGGAACACAGTGGAGTGGGTGGGCCTGTGTTCCCCACTGCCACCCTGTGCTGGGTGGCAGTCTCTCCTCCTCCTTGTCCAAGGGGCCTGGGCCTCTGACTGACGATTGGTTTGCTGCCCCGCCCTGACCTAGGGCCTGGGCTAACCCAAACTGACCCAGCTCCTGCTACAAGGCCTGGGCCGCTGACTGACTACTGGTTTGTTCCCCGCCCTGACCCAGGGCCGGAGCTGTTGATTGTGTGCTCAGTCCCTGCATAAGGGCCTGAGCTCTGAACTGTTGATTGTGTGCTCAGTCCCTGCACAAAGGCCTGAGCGCCGAACTGCTAATTGTGTGCTCAGCCCCTACCCAAAGGTCTGGGCCCTAGACTGTTATTCGCTTTGTAGCGGGGCGGCCTGGCTCCCAGGTACCCCAGGAAGGGACGAGCCCCACCCCGGAACTACTACACTGCAAAAGGCCTTTGTGATGTCACTGCCACACCCACCCATCCCCTGAAGTGCTAATGTCCTGCTGCTGGCCTGACACTTTGAAGGTTTCAGCTACTCTCTGTGGATCACCCCACTCGATGCGTCTTCATTCTAGGAAGCAAGCCGGCTAGACAGTAAAGCATCAGAGGCTGCTCCCAATGCTACACTCAGTGTTTCCAAAATTACTACACTTTATGGCCAGAAGAGACCTTTAGAACATCTCATCTAACCCCCTGCATATCATAGGCTTCCTGTATAGTACAATAGGTACTTTTTGGGCACACACATTCCAGAAAGGCATCTAGTCTTCATGAAATGACATCAAGAGATGGAGAATCCACCACTTTCCCTTTTACTGAGTGCCAGGGGGCTCCATTTCCCCTTCCACTAGCACCCCATTTACAGTGAGCCAGAGCAGTACCTGCAGCAGGGAGCGGGAGTTGCTGATGGCCTCAGAGGCACAGCCCCTGCAGCGTCTAAGGCACCTGGCACAAGTGCCGGATGATGCGGAGCTGGTGCATCACTCTGGCCATGACGTCCTCCTGCTGCAAGGGAACGAGAACCTGTCAAAGACTCAAACCCCCCGAGGAATCAGGGGGAATTAAGGGCACCTGGAACCAGCAGTATTTAAACTGACTACCTGCCCACCACTGAGGGATGAATTCACCTCCTGAACCCCAGAATGGAGTCTTCTTGTCCTTTCTAGTAACCTCCAGTGCCAACCCACCACCTTGTAGGGTGAGCTCCTGCTACCTCCCCCTCAGTACCCTTGACAGCTGTTCTACCTCCAAACCACAGCTCAAGTTATCAGAACCCTCTTCTCCACCCCCACCCAGGTTGGGCAGGGAGGCGGCTCTAGCAGGGGGGGCAGGAGGGATTCTGCCAGCAGTGAAGTGGGTTGCGGGGAGGTTGAGATCTTGCCCCAATCATCCCAGACACTAATGCTAAGCCACAGGATGGCAGCATCTAGTGTCATTGGAGTTCAAGCACTATTTCAACCCCACAGTTTTGGATCAACTTCCCACAAGGGGAGGTGAAGAGCACCCCCAGCAACACACACACACACACACACACACACACACCACTCCTGGTGGTGGCAGGTGAACAGGAGAAAGGACAAAAGAAGTAAGAGATGAAGAGAAAGGAAGGAGGGATGGAGGAAAAGGTAAAACGAAAATGACAAACACTAATGTCCCCTGTGATTCTACGGGACAAAATCCCACAGAGGGAATAAAATTCTGCCACCTTAAACTAGTGTTTTCCATGCCTAGAACTCAGCTGGCACCAGATGGATCAGACTGAGCAGGTTCCAAAACCTCTTGGAGGCTCTTACCTTCTAAATAGGGACGTCTGTTTTCTAGTAAAATCCGTCAAAGGAAAGGAAAAAACTCCAAAGAGGCTCCTGCTCGCACTCACACATGTGAACACTAATACTCTCTCAGTCCTCAAAGAGAGACCTCGAGAAGGAGACTTGCTGAAGCAATAACAGACACTTGGTGGGATAACTCACATGACTGGAGTACTGTCATGGATGGATATAAACTGTTCAGGAAGGACAGGCAGGGCAGAAAAGGTGGGGGAGTTGCATTGTATGTAAGAGAGGAGTATGAGTGCTCAGAGGTCCGGTATGAAACTGTAGAAAAACCTGAGAGTCTCTGGATAAAGTTGAGAAGTGTGAGCAACAAGGGGGATGTCACGGTTGGAGTCTGGTATAGACCACCAGACCAGGGGGATGAGGTGGACGAGGCTTTCTTCTGGCAACTAGCAGAAGTTGCTAGATCGCAGGCCCTGGTTCTCATGGGAGACTTTAATCACCCTGATATCTGCTAGGAGAGCAATACAGCGGTGCACAGACAATCCAGGAAGTTTTTGGAAAGTGTAGGGCACAATTTCCTGGTGCAAGTGCTGGAGGAACCAACTAGGGGCAGAGCTTTTCTCGACCTGCTGCTCACAAACAGGGAAGAATTAGTAGGGGAAGCAAAAGTGGATGGGAACCTGGGAGGCAGTGACCATGAGATGGTCGAGTTCAGGATCCTGACACAAGGAAGAAAGGAGAGCAGCAGAATACGGACCCTGGACTTCAGAAAAGCAGACTTTGACTCCCTCAGGGAACAGATGGGCAGGATCCCCTGGGAGAATAACATGAAGGGCAAAGGGGTCCAGGAGAGCTGGCTGTATTTTAAAGAATCCTTATTGCGGTTGCAGGAACAAACCATCCCGATGTGTAGAAAGAATAGTAAATATGGCAGGCGACCAGCTTGGCTAAACAGTGAAATCCTTGCTGATCTTAAACGCAAAAAAGAAGCTTACAAGAAGTGGAAGATTGGACAAATGACCAGGGAGGAGTATAAAAATATTGCTCAGGCATGCAGGAGTGAAATCAGGAAGGCCAAATCACACTTGGAGTTGCAGCTAGCAAGAGATGTTAAGAGTAACAAGAAGGGTTTCTTCAGGTATGTTAGCAACAAGAAGAAAGTCAAGGAAAGTATGGGCCCCTTACTGAATGAGGGAGGCAACCTAGTGACTGAGGATGTGGAAAAAGCTAATGTACTCAATGCTTTTTTTGCCTCTGTCTTCACGAACAAGGTCAGCTCCCAGACTGCTGCACTGGGCAGCACAATATGGGGAGAAGGTGACCAGCCCTCTGTGGAGAAAGAAGTGGTTCGGGACTATTTAGAAAAACTGGACGTGCACAACTCCATGGGGCTGGATGCGCTGCATCCGAGGGTGCTAAAGGACTTGGCGGATGAGATTGCACAGCCATTAGCCATTATTTTTGAAAACTCATGGCGATCGAGGGAGGTCCCGGATGACTGGAAAAAGGCTAATGTAGTGCCCATCTTTAAAAAAGGGAAGGAGGAGGATCCGGGGAACTACAGGCCAGTCAGCCTCACCTCAGTCCCTGGAAAAATCATGGAGCAGGTCCTCAAGGAATCAATGATGAAACACTTAGAGGAGAGGAAAGTGATCAGGAACAGTCAGCATGGATTCACCAAGGGGAAGTCGTGCCTGACTAACCTAATTGCCTTCTATGATGAGATAACTGGCTCTGTGGATGAGGGGAAAGCAGTGGATGTGTTATTCCTTGACTTTAGCAAAGCTTTTGATACGCTCTCCCACAGTATTCTTGCCACCAAGTTAAAGAAGTATGGGATGGATGGATGAATGGACTGTAAGGTGGATAGAAAGCTGGCTGGATCGTCGGGCTCAACGGGTAGTGATCAATGGCTCCATGTCTAGTTGGCAGCCGGTTTCAAGCGGAGTAGTGCCCCAAGGGTCGGTCCTGGGGCCGGTTTTGTTTAATATCTTTATTAATGATCTGGAGGATGGTGTGGACTGCACTCTCAGCAAGTTTGCAGATGACACTAAACTAGGAGGCGTGGTAGATACGCTAGAGGGTAGGGATCGGATACAGAGGGACCTAGACAAATTAGAGGATTGGGCAGAAAAAAACCTGATGAAGTTCAACAAGGACAAGTGCAGAGTCCTGCACTTAGGACGGAAGAATCCCATGCACTGCTACAGACTAGGGACCGAATGGCTAGGTAGCAGTTCTGCAGAAAAGGACCTAGGGGTCACAGTGGACGAGAAGCTGGATATGAGTCAACAGTGTGCTCTTGTTGCCAAGAAGGCTAACAGCATTTTGGGCTGTATAAGTAGGGGCATTGCCAGCAGATCGAGGAACGTGATCGTTCCCCTTTATTCGACATTGGTGAGGCCTCATCTGGAATACTGTGTCCAGTTTTGGGCCTGTGGAAGCAGAGAAAGAGCTCACAGGAAGGGGATGCAATGCATGACAGTTCGTTAGCAAGAGTTAGGCTAACTGTAACCCTAATAACGCGAGATTTGTAGAAGCGAGGAATGTGTGAGGCGGGTGAGAAAGAACTGTGTAAGAAGTCATTATGACCTGGTATAGATAAGGTGTAGAAGACCTTGTGTAGATAAGGTATAGAAAATATTGTATGTTGGCAAGAGTCAAAACAAGTGAAGAAATGAGATATCAAGATGGCCTATGTAGAAACAAAACGCAGCTGTCCCTCGTTATTTCTGTAATGAAAGGTATAAATGCTTGCTGTAATTAGTTACCTGGGAGAGACCTGCTTAGCTCTCTCCCTCTGGGCAATTGTGAGAGTTAATAAAGCATCTGACTTGCTGTACCTAAACAAATAGTGAGAACTCTGTTTTTCTCCGACAGGCCCCACACTACAAGAAGGATGTGGAAAAATTGGAAAGAGTCCAGTGGAGAGCAACAAAAATGATTAGGGGTCTGGAGCACATGACTTATGAGGAGAGGCTGAGGGAACTGGGATTGTTTAGTCTCCAGAAGAGAAGAATGAGGGGGGATTTGATAGCAGCCTTCAACTACGTGAAGGGGGGTTCCAAAGAGGATGGAGCTCGGTTGTTCTCAGTGGTGGCAGATGACAGAACAAGGAGCAATGGTCTCAAGTTGCAGTGGGGGAGGTCCAGGTTGGATATTAGGAAACACTATTTCACTAGGAGGGTGGTGAAGCACTGGAATGCATTAACTAGGGAGGTGGTGGAGTCTCCTTCCTTGGAGGTTTTTAAGGCCCGGCTTGACAAAGCCCTGGCTGGGATGATTTAGTTGGGAATTGGTCCTGCTTTGAGGACGGGGTTGGAGTAGATGACCTCTTGAGGTCCCTTCCAACCCTGATATTCTATGATTCTATGATTCTATGAAAGTCACAGGGGTCTCTGAGGTTTCCCTGGCCCTAAGCCCCTGTCCTGCCTGGCTGATGTCAGCATCTCTCTCTGAGGTTACCACCTCCCTAACACCTTTGACCAATAGGCTGAGGTCCTGAAAAGGCCTTTGTGATGTCACTGCCACACCCACCCATCCCCGGAAGTGCTAATGTCCTGCTGCTGGCCTGACACTTTGAAGGTTTGAGCTACTCTGTGTGGATCACCCCACTCAATGCGTCTTCATTCTAGGAAGCAAGCCGGCTAGACAGTAAAACATCACAGGCTGCTCCCAATACTACACTCAGTGTTTCCAAAATTTGTAGACTTTATGGCCACAAGAGACCTTTAGAGCATCTCATCTAAGCCCCTGCATATCATAGGCCTCCTGTATAGTACAATAGTTACTTTTTGGGCACACACATTCCAGAAAGGCATCTAGTCTTCATTCAATGACATCAACAGATGGAGAATCCACCACTTTCCCTTTTAGTGAGTACCAGGGGGCTCCATTTCCCCTTCCACTAGTTCCCCATTTACAGTGAGACAGAGCAGTACCTGCAGCAGGGAGCGGGAGTTGCTGATGGCCTCAGAGGCACAGCCCCTGCAGTGTCTCAGGAATCTGGCGCAAGTGCCGGATGATGCGGAGCTGGTGCATCACTTTTGGCCGTGACGTCCTCCTGCTGCAAGGGAACGAGAACCTGTCAGAGACTCAAACGCCCCGAGGAATCTGGAGGAATTAAGGGCACCTGGAACCAGCAGTATTTCCACCCAGCACCTGCCGACCACTGAGGGATAAATTCACCTCCTGAACCCCAGAATGGAGTCTTCTTGTCCTTTCTAGTAACCTCCAGTGCCAACCCCCCTCCTTGAAGGATGAGCTCCTGCTATCTCCCCCTCAGTGCCCTTGACAGCTGTTCCACCTCCAAACCACAGCTCAAGTTATTAGTACCTTTGGACACAGACTGGCTAACCTAGTGAGGAGGGCTTTAAACTAGGTTCGACGGGGACAGGTGAGCAAAGCCCACAGGTAAGTGGGGAACATGGAGACCGGGGAGATGGGTCAAAAACGAGAGGGAGTGTGGGCTATATTGTCAGAGGGAAAGGAGGGTCGGGACTAAACTGGGAGGAAAGATCAAACCAGTATCTTAGATGCCTATATACAAATGCGAGAAGTATGGGGAATAAGCAGGAAGAACTGGAAGTGCTAATAAATAAATACAACTATGACATTGTTGGCATCACTGAAACTTGGTGGGATAATACACATGATTGGAATGTTGGTGTGGATGGGTACAGCTTGCTCAGGAAGGATAGACAGGGGAAAAAGGGAGGAGGTGTTGCCTTGTATATTAAAAATGTACACACTTGGACTGAGGTAGAGATGGACATAGGAGACGGAAGTGTTGAGAGTCTCTGGGTTAGGCTAAAAGGGGTAAAAAACAAGGGAGATGTCATGCTAGGAGTCTACTACAGGCCACCTAACCAGGTGGAAGAGGTGGATGAGGCTTTTTTTAAGCAACTAACAAAATCATCCAAAGCCCAAGATTTGGTGGTGATGGGGGACTTCAACTATCCGGCTATATGTTGGGAAAATAACACAGCGGGGCACAGACTATCCAACAAATTCCTGGACTGCATTGGAGACAACTTTTTATTTCAGAAGGTTGAAAAAGCTACTGGGGGGAAGCTGTTCTAGACTTGATTTTAACAAATAGGGAGGAACTCGTTGAGAATTTGAAAGTAGAAGGCAGCCTGCATGAAAGTGATCATGAAATCATAGAGTTTGCAATTCTAAGGAAGGGTAGAAGGGAGAACAGCAAAATAGAGACAATGGATTTCAGGAAGGCAGATTTTGGTAAGCTCAGAGAGCTGATAGGTAAGGTCCCATGGGAATCAAGACTGAGGGGAAAAACAACTGAGGAGAGTTGGCAGTTTTTCAAAGGGACACTATTAAGGGCCCAAAAGCAAGCTATTCCGCTGGTTAGGAAAGATAGAAAATGTGGCAAAAGACCACCTTGGCTTAACCATGAGATCTTGCATGATCTAAAAAATAAAAAGGAGTCATATCAAAAATGGAAACTGGGACAGATTACAAAGGATGAATATAGGCAAACAACACAGGAATGCAGGGGCAAGATTAGAAAGGCAAAGGCACAAAATGAGCTCAAACTAGCTACGGGAATAAAGGGAAACAAGAAGACTTTTTATCAATACATTAGAAGCAAGAGGAAGACCAAAGACAGGGTAGGCCCACTGCTTAGTGAAGAGGGAGAAACAGTAACAGGAAACTTGGAAATGGCGGAGATGCTTAATGACTTCTTTGTTTCGGTCTTCACCGAGAAGTCTGAAGGAATGCCTAACATAGTGAATGCTAATGGGAAGGGGGTAGGTTTAGCAGATAAAATAAAAAAAGAACAAGTTAAAAATCACTTAGAAAAGTTAGATGCCTGCAAGTCACCCGGGCCTGATGAAATGCATCCTAGAATACTCAAGGAGCTAATAGAGGAGGTATCTGAGCCTCTAGCTATTATCTTTGGAAAATCATGGGAGACGGGAGAGATTCCAGAAGACTGGAAAAGGGCAAATATAGTGCCCATCTATAAAAAGGGAAATAAAAACAACCCAGGAAACTACAGACCCCAGTGAGTTTAACTTCTGTGCCAGGGAAGATAATGGAGCAAGTAATTAAGGAAATCATCTGCAAACACTTGGAAGGTGGTAAGGTGATAGGGAACAGCCAGCATGGATTTGTGAAGAACAAATCATGTCAAACCAATCTGATAGCTTTCTTTGATAGGATAACGAGCCTTGTGGATAAGGGTGAGGCTGTGGATGTGGTATACCTAGACTTTAGTAAGGCATTTGATACGGTCTCGCATGATATTCTTATTGATAAACTAGGCAAATACAATTTAGATGGGGCTACTATAAGGTGGGTGCATAACTGGCTGGATAACCGTACTCAGAGAGTTGTTATTAATAGTTCCCAATCCTGCTGGAAAGCCATAACGAGTGGGGTATCGCAGGGGTCTGTTTTGGGACCGGCGCTGTTCAATATCTTCATCAACGACTTAGATATTGGCATAGAAAGTACGCTTATTAAGTTTGTGGATGATACCAAACTGGGAGGGATTGCAACTGCTTTGGAGGACAGGGTCATAATTCAAAATGATCTGGACAAATTGGAGAAATGGTCTGAGTTAAACAGGATGAAGTTTAACAAAGACAAATGCAAAGTGCTCCACTTAGGAAGGAACAATCAGTTTCACACATACAGAATGGGAAGAGACTGTCTAGGAAGGAGTACGGCAGAAAGGGATCTAGGGGTTATAGTGGACCACAAGCTAAATATGAGTCAACAGTGTGATGCTGTTGCAAAAAAAGCAAACCTGATTCTGGGATGTATTAACAGGTGTGTTGTGAGCAAGACACGAGAAGTCATTCTTCCGCTCTACTCTGCTCTGGTTAGGCCTCAGCTGGAGTATTGTGTCCAGTTCTGGGCACCGCATTTTAAAAAAGATGTGGAGAAATTGGAAAGGGTCCAGAGAAGAGCAACAAGAATGATTAAAGGTCTTGAGAACATGACCTATGAAGGAAGGCTGAAAGAATTGGCTTTGTTTAGTTTGGAAAAGAGAAGACTGAGAGGAGACATGATAGCAGTTTTCAGGTATTTAAAAGGGTGTCATAAGGAGGTGGGAGAAAACTTGTTCACCTTAGCCTCTAAGGATAGAACCAGAAGCAAAGGGTTTAAACTGCAGCAAGGGAGGTCTAGGTTGGACATTAGGAAAAAGTTCCTAACTGTCAGGGTGGTTAAACACTGGAATAAATTGCCGAGGGAGGTTGTGGAATCTCCATCTCTTGAGATATTTAAGAGTAGGTTAGATAAATGTCTATCAGGGATGGTCTAGATGGTATTTGGTCCTGCCATGCGGGCAGGGGACTGGACTCGATGACCTCTCGAGGTCCCTTCCAGTCCTAGAATCTATGAATGTATGAAAAAAACACTGTTCTCCACCCCCACCCAGGTTGGCCAGGGAGGCGGCTCTAGCAGGGGGGGCAGGAGGGATTCTGGCAGCAGTGAAGTGGGTTGAGGGGAAGTTGAGATCTTGCCCCAAGTCATCCCAGACACTAATGCTAAGCCACAGGATGGCAGCATCTAGTGTCAGTGGAGTCCAAACACTATTTCAACCCCACAGTTTTTGAGGAACAGGAGAAAGGAGAAAAGAAGTAAGAGATGAAGAGAAAGGAAGGAGCGATGGAGGAAAAGGTAAAACAAAAAGGACAAATCCTAATGTCCCCAGTGATTCTACGGCACAAAATCCAAGGGATGAAATAAAATTCTGCCATCTTAAACTACTGTTTTCCATGCCTAGAATTCAGCTGGCACCAGGTGGATCAGACTGAACAGGTTACAAACCTCTCCGAGGCACTTACTTTCTCAACAGGGACGTCTGTTTTCTAGTAAAATCAGTAAAAGGAAAGGAAACAACTCGAAAGAGGTTCCTCCTCGCATTCACATATGTGAACCCTAATACTCTCTCAGTCCTCAAAGAGAGACCTCGAGAAGGAGACTTCCTGAAGCAAAGCCACAGGGGTCTCTGAGGTTTCCCTGGCCCTGGGCCCCTGTCCTGCCTGGCTGATATCAGCATCTCTCTCTGAGGTCACCACCTCCCTAACACATTTGACCAATAAGCTGACATCCTGCAAAAGGCCTTTGCGATGTCACTGCCACACCCAACCAAACCCTGAAGTGCTAATGTCCTGCTGCTGGCCTGACACTTTGAAGGTTTGAGGTTGTCATAACTATAAAGGGAAGGGTAACAGTTGTCCTGTGTACAGTACTATAAAATCCTCCTGGCCAGAGACTCCAAAATCCTTTTCCCTGTAAAGGGTTAAGAAGCTCAGGTAACCTGGCTGGCATCTGACCTAAAGGACCAATAAGGGGACAAGATACTTTCAAATCTTGGGGAGGGGAAGGCTTTTGTTTGTGTTCTTTGTTTGTGTGGGTGTTCGCCCTCGGGACTGAGAGGGACCAGACATCAATCCAGGTTCTCCACATCTTTCTAAACAAGTCTCTCCTATTTCAAACAAGGCGTGTTAGTTTTCCCTTGTTTTCTCAACTTGTAAATGTACCTTTTACTAGAGTGTTTATCTTTGTTTGCTGTACTTTGAACCTAAGACTAGAGGGGAGTCCTCTGAGCTCTTTAAGTTTGATTACCCTGTAAGGTTAATTTCCATACTGATTTTACAGAGATGATTTTTACCTTTTTCTTTAATTAAAAGCCTTATTTTTAAGAACCTGATTGATTTTTCCTTGTTTTAAGATCCAAGGAGTTTGGATCTTGATTCACCAGGAGTTGGTGGGAGGAAGGAGGGGAATGGTTAATTTCTCCTTCTTTTAGATCCAAGGGGGTTGGATCTGTATTCACCAGAAGTTGGTGGGAGGAAGGAGGGGGGACGGTTTATTTCTCCTTGTTTTAAGATCCAAGGGGTTTGGATCTGTATTCACCAGGGAATTGCTGAAAGGTTTCTCAAGGCTACCCAGGGGAGGAAATTAGCCTTGGGATGGTGGTTAAGCTTAGAAGTTTTCATGCAGGCCCCTACATTTGTACCCTAAACTTCAAAGTGGGGATACAGCCTTGACACAGGTACTCTCTGTGGATCACCCCACTCAATGCGTCTTCATTCTAGGAAGCAAGCCGGCTAGACAGTAAAACATCACAGGCTGCTCCCAATACTACACTCAGTGTTTCCAAAATTTGTAGACTTTATGGCCACAAGAGACCTTTAGAGCATCTCATCTAAGCCCCTGCATATCATAGGCCTCCTGTACAGTACAATAGTTACTTTTTGGGCGCACACATTCCAGAAAGGCATCTAGTCTTCATTCAATGACATCAAGAGATGGGGAATCCACCACTTTCCCTTTTAGTGAGTGCCAGGGGGCTCCATTTCCCCTTCCACTAGCTCGCCATTTACAGGGAGACAGAGCAGTACCTGCAGCAGGGAGCGGGAGTTGCTGAAGGCCTCAGAGGCGCAGCCCCTGCAGTGTCTCAGGCACCTGGCGCAAGTGGCGAATGATGCGGGTGCATCACTTTGGCCGTGACGTCCTCCTCCTGCAAGGGAACGAGAACCTGTCAGAGACTCAAACGCCCCGAGGAATCAGGGGGAATTAAGGGCACCTGGAACCAGCAGTATTTAAACTGACTACCTGCCCACCACTGAGGGATGAATTCACCTCCTGAACCCCAGAATGGAGTCTTCTTGTCCTTTCTAGTAACCTCCAGTGCCAACCCACCACCTTGTAGGGTGAGCTCCTGCTACCTCCCCCTCAGTACCCTTGACAGCTGTTCTACCTCCAAACCAAACCTCAAGTTATCAGAACCCTCTTCTGCACCCCCAACCAGGTTGGGCATCGAGGCGGCTCTAGCGGGGGGGCAGGAGGGATTCTGCCAGAAGTGAAGTGGGTTGAGGGGAGGTTGAGATCTTGCCCCAAGTCATCCCAGACACCAATGATAATCCACACGATGGCAGCATCTAGTGTCAGTGGAGTCCAAGCACTATTTCAACCACACAGGTTTGGATGAACTCCCCACAAAGGGAGGTGAAGAGCACCCCCAGCAACACACAAACACACACACACACACAAACCACTCCCGGTGGTGGGAGGGGAACAGGAGAAAGGACAAAAGAAGTAAGAGATGAAGAGAAAGGAAGGAGGGAGGGAGGAAAAGGTAAAATGAAAAGGACAAACACTAATGTCCCCAGTGATTCTACGGGACAAAATCACAGGGAGGGAATAAAATTCTGCCAGCTTGAACTAGTGTTTTCCATGCTTAGAATTCAGCTGGCACCAGGTGGATCAGACTGAACAGGATACAAACCTCTCCGAGGCACTTACTTTCCTCAAAGAGAGACCTCAAGGAGGAGACTTGCTGAAGCAAAGCCAGAGGGGTCTCTGAGCTTTCCCTGGCCCTCATGTCAGCATCTCTCTCTGATGTCAGCATCTCTCTCTGAGGTCACCACCTCCCTAACACATTTGACCAATAAGCTGACGTCCTGCAAAAGGCCTTTGTGATGTCACTGCCACACCCAACCAAACCCTGAAGTGCTAATGTCCTGCTGCTGGCCTGACACTTTGAAGGTTTGAGCTACTCTCTGTGAATCACCCCACTCAATGGGTCTTCATTCTAGGAAGCAAGCCGGCTAGACAATAAAACATCAGAGGCTGCTCCCAATGCTACACTCCGTGTTTCCAAAATTACTACACTTTATGGCCAGAAGAGACCTTTAGAGCATCTAATCTAAGCCCCTGCATATCATGGGCTTCCTGTATAGTACAATAGTTACTTTTTGGGTACAAACATTCCAGAAAGGTATCTAGTCTAAATTAAATGACATTAAGAGATGGAGAATCCATCACTTTCCCTTTTAGTGAGTGCCAGGGGGTTCCATTTCCCCTTCCACTAGCTCCCCATTTACAGTGAGCCAGAGCAGTACCTGCAGCAGGGAGCGGGAGTTCCTGAAGGCCTCAGAGGCGCAGCCCCTGCAGTGTCTCAGGCACGTGGCGTAAGTGCAGGATGATGCGGAGCTGGTGCATCATTTTGGCCGTGACGTCCTCCTGCTGCAAGGGAACGAGAACCTGTCAGAGACTCAAACGCCCCGAGGAATCAGGGGGAATTAAGGGAACCTGGAACCAGCAGCATTTCCACCCAGCACCTGCCCATCAATGAGAGATGAATTCACCTCCTGAACCCCAAAATGGAGTCTTCTTCTCCTTTCTAGAAACCTCCAGAGCCAACCCCCCTCCTTGTAGGGTGAGCTCCTGCTACCTCCTGCTCAGTGCCCTTCACAGATATTCCACCTCCAAACCACAGCTCAAGTCATCAGAACCCTCTTCTCCACCCCGACACAGGTTGGGCTGGGAGGCGGCTCTAAGAGGCTGTGCAGGAGGGATTCTGACAGCAGTGAAGTAGGTTGCAGGGAGGTTGAGATCTTGACCCAAGTCATCCCAGGCACTAATGCTAAGTCACACAATGGCAGCATCTACTGTCAGTGGGGTCCAAGCACTATTTCAACCCCACAGTTTTGGATCAACTCCCCACAAGGGGAGGAGAAGAGAACCATCAGCACCACACACACACACACACACACACACACACCACTCACCACTCCTGGTGGTGTGAGGGGAACAAGAGAAAGGACAAAAGAAGTAAGAGATGAAGAGAAAGGAAGGAGGGATGGAGGAAAAGGGAAAAGGAAAAGGACAAACCCTAATGTCCCCATGTCGGACATCAGGAATGGTAACATACATAAGCCAGTATGTGAACACTTCAATCTCCCTGGTCATTCTATTACAGATTTAAAAGTCACTATCATTGAACAAAAAAAACTTCAGAAACAGACTTCAAAGAGAAACAGCAGAACTAAAATTCATTTGCAAATTCAACACCATTAATCTGGGCTTGAATAGGGACTGGGAGTGGCTGGCTCACTACAGAAGCAGCTTTTCCTCTCCTGGAATTGACACCTCCTCATCTATTATTGGGAGTGGACTACATCCACCCTGATTTTTGAATTGGCCCTGTCAACACTGGTTCTCCACTTGTGAAGTAACTCCCTGCTCTCCATGTGTCAGTATATAATGCCTGCATCTGTAACTTTCACTCTATGCATCCGAAGAAGTGAGGTTTTTACTCACGAAAGCTTATGCCCAAATAAATCTGTTAGTCTTTAAGGTGCCACCAGACTCCTTGTTGTTTTTGTAGATACAGACTAACATGGCTACCCCCTGATACTTGACACCATGCAAGGCACTAAATTTAGCCGTATGGAGTGGAAATCCATCAACCTCAACAAAAAACTTGCACAGATACAGACAGACATCATCTTCCTCTCCAAATGCAAACAGATGGACATCATACCAAAAGGACTGAAGGTAAAAAATCCATTGCAATCAACATACTACACTGAGTATGGTGAGAGATTGTGCCACACACTCTCTCAAAGAAACTGAGGAACCACCTGATCAGCATCCTGTACAGCAGACAGGAGAAGATCAAGAATGAGCTCTCAGAACTGGAGACTCTCATACAATACCAGCCTTCTACACAAACTTCCACGTGGCTGGACTTTACAAAAATGAGACAAGCCATTTACAATGCACACTTCACTTCTCTACAGAGGAAAAAGGACTGTAAGTTATCTAAACTAATACCTGCCACTAGGGGCTATAACAATGGTACCCTCAACTCATCTAACAACATTGTCAATCTTTCCAACCACACGCTTAGCCCAGCAGAAGAGTCTGTCCTATCTCGGGGACTCTCTTTCTGTCCCACCGTCCCCACGAACATGATACAGTTCTGCGGTGATCTGGAAGCCTACTTTCCTCGTCTCCGACTCAAGGAATATTTTCAACGCACCACTGAACAGTGCACTGACCCACAGGAACCCTCCTACCAACACTACAAAAAGAAGAATTCTGCGTGGACTCCTCCTGACGGTCGAAATGACAGACTGGACCTCTACATAGAGTGTTTCCGCAGACGTGCACAGGCTGAAATTGTGGACAAACAACATCACTTGTCCCATAACCTCAGCCGTACAGAACGCAATGCCATCCACAGCCTCAGAAACAACTCTGACATTATCATCAAAGGGGCTGACAAAGGAGGTGCTGTAGTCATAATGAACAGGTCAGATTATGAACAGGAGGCTGCCAGGCAACTCTCCAAGACCACATTCTACAGGCCACTATCCTCTGATCCCACTGAGGAATACCAAAAGAAACTACACCATCTGCTCAAGAAACTCCCAGCTATAGTACGGGAACAAATCTACATGGACACACCCCCAGAACCCCGACCAGGGGTATTCTATCTGCTACCCAAGATCCATAAACCCGGAAACCCTGGACGCCCCATCATCTCAGGCATTGGCACTCTGACGGCAGGATTATCTGGCTATTTGGCCTCTCTCCTCAGGCCCTATGCTACCAGCACTCCCAGCTATCTTCGAGACACCACCAACTTCCTGAGGAAACTACAATGCATTGATGTTCTTCCTGGAAACACCATCCTGGCCACCATGCATGTAGAAGCACTTTATACCAATATTCTACATGAGGATGGACTACAAGCTGTCAGGAACAGTATCCCTGATGAGGCCACAGCAAGCCTGGTGGCTGAGCTTTGTGACTTTGTCCTCACCCACAACCACTTCAGATTTGGGGACAACTTATACCTTCAAGTCAGTGGCACTGCTATGGGTACTCGCATGGCCCCACAGTATGCCAACATTTTTATGGCTGACTTAGAACAACGCTTCCTCAGCTCTCGTCCCCTAGTGCCCCTCCTCTACTTGCCCTACATTGACGACATCTTCATCATATGGACCCACGGAAAGGAGGCCCTTGAAGAATTCCACCTGGACTTCAACAATTTCCACCCCACCATCAACCTCAGCCTGGACCAGTCCACACAAGAGATCCACTTCCTGGACACTACAGTACAAATAAGTGATGGTCACATAAACACCACCCTATACCGGAAACCTACTGACCGCTAAACATACCTACATGCCTCCGGCTTCCATCCAAGACACATCACACGATCCATTGTCTACAGCCAAGCCCTAAGATACAACCGAATTTGCTCCAACCCCTCAGACAGAGACAAACACCTACAAGATCTTTATCAAGCATTCGTAAAACTACAATACCCACCTGGGGAAGTGAGGAAACAGATTGACAGAGCAAGACGGGTACCCAGAAATCACCTACTACAGGACAGGCCCAACAAGGACAATAACAGAACACCACTGGCCATCACATACAGCCCCCAGCTAAAACCTCTCCAGCGCATTATCCACGATCTACAACCTATCCTGGAAAATGATCCCTTACTCTCACAGACCTTGGGAGGCAGGCCAGTCCTCGCTTACAGACAACCCCCCAACCTGAAGCAAATACTCACCAGCAACTACACACCACACCACAGAAACACCAACCCAGGAACCTATCCCCGTAGCAAACCTCGTTGCCTACTCTGTCCCCATATCTACTCTGGCAACAGCATCAGAGGACCCAACCACATCAGCCACACCATCAGGGACTCATTCACCTGCACATCCACTAATGTCATATATGCCATCATGTGCCAGCAATGCCCCTCTCCCATGTACATTGGCCAAATCGGACAGTCCCTCCGCAAAAGAATAAATGGACACAAATCGGACATCAGGAGTGGTAACATACATAAGCCAGTAAGTGAACACTTCAATCTCCCTGGTCATTCTATTACAGATTTAAAAGTCACTATCATTGAACAAAAAAACGTCAGAAACAGACTTCAAAGAGAAACAGCAGAACTAAAATTCATTTGCAAATTCAACACCATTAATCTGGGCTTGAATAGGGACTGGGAGTGGCTGGCTCACTACAGAAGCAGCTTTTCCTCTCCTGGAATTGACACCTCCTCATCTATTATTTGGAGTGGACTACATCCACCCTGATTTTTGAATTGGCCCTGTCAACACTGGTTCTCCACTTGTGAAGTAACTCCCTGCTCTCCATGTGTCAGTATATAATGCCTGCATCTGTAACTTTCACTCTATGCATCCGAAGAAGTGAGGTTTTTACTCACGAAAGCTTATGCCCAAATAAATCTGTTAGTCTTTAAGGTGCCACCAGACTCCTTGTTGTTTTCCTAATATCCCCAGTGATTCTACGGGACAAAATCCCAGGGAGGGAATAAAATTCTGCCACCTTAAACTAGTGTTTTCCATGCCTAGAATTCAGATGGCACCAGGTGGATCAGACTGAACAGGTTACAAACCTCTCCGAGGCACTTACTTTCTCAACAGGGACTTCTGTTTTCTAGTAAAATGGGTAAAAGGAAAGGAGAAAACTCGAAAGAGGCTCCTGCTCACACTCACATATGTGAACCCTAATACTCTCTCAGTCCTCAAAGAGAGCTCGAGAAGGAGACTTGCTGAAGCAAAGCCACAGGGGTCTCTGAGGTTTCCCTGGCCCTGCGCCCCTGTTTTGCCTGGCTGATGTGAGCATCTCTCTCTGAGGTCACCACCTCCCTAACAACTTTGACCAATAGGCTGAGCTCCTGCAAAAGGCCTTTGTGATGTCACTGCCACACCCACCCATCCCCTGAAGTGCTAATATCCTGCTGCTGGCCTGACACTTTGGAGGTTTGAGCTACTCTCTGTGGATCACCCCACTCAATGCGTCTTCATTCTAGGAAGCAAGCCGGTTAGACAGTAAAACATTAGAGGCTGCTCCCAATGCTACACTCAGTGTTTCCAAAATTAATACACTTTATGGCCAGAAGAGACCTTTAGAGCATCTCATCTAACCCCCTGCATATCATAGGCTTCCTGTATAGGACAATAGTTACTTTTTGGGCACAAACATTCCAGAAAGGCATCTAGTTTCATTCAATGACTTCAAGAGATGGAGAATCCACCACTTTCCCTTTCACTGAGTGCCAGGGGGCTCCATTTCCCCTTCCACTAGCTCCCCATTTACAGTGAGCCAGAGCAGTACCTGCAACAGAGAGCGGGAGTTGCTGAAGGCCTCAGAGGCACAACCCCTGCAGTGTCTCAGGCACCTGGCGCAAGTGATGGATGATGCGGAGCTGGTGCCTCACTTTGGCCGTGACGCCCTCCTGCTGCAAGGGAATGAGAACCTGTCAGACTCAAACGCCCCGAGGAATCAGGGGGAATTAAGGGCACCTGGAACCAGCAGTATTTCCACTCAGCACCTGCCCAACACTGAGGGATGAATTCACCTCCTGAATCCCAGAATGGAGTCTTCTTGTCCTTTCTAGTAACCTCCAGTGCCAATCCCCCTCCTTCTAGGGTGAGCTCCTGCTACCTCCCCCTCAGTGTCCTTGACAGCTGTTCCACCTCCAAACCACAGCTTAAGTCATCAGAAACCTCTTCTAGACCCCCACCAAGGTTGGGCTGGGAGGCGGGTCTAGCAGTGGGGGCAGGAGGGATTCTGGCAGCAGTGAAGTGGGTTGCGGGGAGGTTGAGATCTTGCCCAAGTCATCCAAGACACTAACGCTAAGCCACAGGATGGCAGCATCTAGTGTCTGTGGAGTCCAAGCACTATTTCAACCCCACAATTTGGATGAACGTCCCACAAGAGGAGGTGAAGATCATCCCCAGCAACACACACACACACACACACACACACACACACACACCACTCCTGGTGGTGGGAGGGGAACAGGAGAAAGGACAAAAGAAGTAAGAGATGAAGAGAAAGGAAGGAGGGATGGTGGAAAAGGTAAAACGAAAAGGACAAACCCTAATGTCCCCAGTGATTCCACGGGACAAAATCCCGTGTGGACTACAAAATTCTGTCACCTTGAACTAGTGTTTTCCATGCCTAGAATTCAACGGGCACCAGGTGGATCAGACTGAGCAGGTTCAAAAACCTCTTGGAGGCTCTTACCTTCTAAACAGGGACGTCTGTTTTCTAGTAAAATCAGTAAAAGGGAAGGAGAAAACTCGAAAGAGGCTCCTGCTCTCACTCACATACGTGAACCCTAATACTCTCTCAGTCCTCAAAGAGAGACCTCGAGAAGGAGACTTGCTAAAGCAAAGCCACAGGGGTCTCTGAGGTTTCCCTGGCCCTGCGCCCCTGACTGATGTCAGCATCTCTCTCTGAGGTCACCACCTCCCTAACACCTTTGACCAATACGCTGAGATACTGCATGTAGCGGGGCGGCCTGGCTCCCAGGCGCCCCAGGAAGTGAAGGCCACCGCGGCCTGTCCCCACCCCCCAGAAGTCAAGGGGCGGGACAGGAAGTATAAAGGCCAAGCCACAGCGCTCAGTAGCTGGCCGGCAGCGAGAGAGGACAGACGCTGGTGCCCGAGCTCCCGCGGACCTGAGCCTGCCGAGAGCCCGGTATCCTGAGGAACGGTCTGAGCTTCCCCCCGCCAAGGGCCCAGAGGGTGTGACAGACCTACCTGCTGCTCGGGGCCCGGAGCAGCCCATGATCTGCGACCCAGCAGACGGTACTCAGGAGGAACAGGTACCCGTGGAGGAGGAGATGGGAAGTGGCCCGGGGATAGCAGACCCCGAACCCATGTCAGTGTGTTGCGGTCAGGATCCCCACTGACTGCGCGGCAGACGGACTGCTGCGGATAGGGCCCGGGGCTGGAACACAGTGGAGTGGGTGGGCCTGTGTTCCCCACTGCCACCCCGTGCTGGGTGGCAGTCTCTCCTCCTCCTTGTCCAAGGGGCCTGGGCCTCTGACTGACGATTGGTTTGCTGCCCCGCCCTGACCTAGGGCCTGGGCTAACCCAAACTGACCCAGCTCCTGCTACAAGGCCTGGGCCGCTGACTGACTACTGGTTTGTTCCCCGCCCTGACCCAGGGCCGGAGCTGTTGATTGTGTGCTCAGTCCCTGCATAAGGGCCTGAGCTCTGAACTGTTGATTGTGTGCTCAGTCCCTGCACAAAGGCCTGAGCGCCGAACTGCTAATTGTGTGCTCAGCCCCTACCCAAAGGTCTGGGCCCTAGACTGTTATTCGCTTTGTAGCGGGGCGGCCTGGCTCCCAGGTACCCCAGGAAGGGACGAGCCCCACCCCGGAACTACTACACTGCAAAAGGCCTTTGTGATGTCACTGCCACACCCACCCATCCCCTGAAGTGCTAATGTCCTGCTGCTGGCCTGACACTTTGAAGGTTTCAGCTACTCTCTGTGGATCACCCCACTCGATGCGTCTTCATTCTAGGAAGCAAGCCGGCTAGACAGTAAAGCATCAGAGGCTGCTCCCAATGCTACACTCAGTGTTTCCAAAATTACTACACCTTATGGCCAGAAGAGACCTTTAGAACATCTCATCTAACCCCCTGCATATCATAGGCTTCCTGTATAGTACAATAGGTACTTTTTGGGCACACACATTCCAGAAAGGCATCTAGTCTTCATGAAATGACATCAAGAGATGGAGAATCCACCACTTTCCCTTTTACTGAGTGCCAGGGGGCTCCATTTCCCCTTCCACTAGCACCCCATTTACAGTGAGCCAGAGCAGTACCTGCAGCAGGGAGCGGGAGTTGCTGATGGCCTCAGAGGCACAGCCCCTGCAGCGTCTAAGGCACCTGGCACAAGTGCCGGATGATGCGGAGCTGGTGCATCACTCTGGCCATGACGTCCTCCTGCTGCAAGGGAACGAGAACCTGTCAAAGACTCAAACCCCCCGAGGAATCAGGGGGAATTAAGGGCACCTGGAACCAGCAGTATTTAAACTGACTACCTGCCCACCACTGAGGGATGAATTCACCTCCTGAACCCCAGAATGGAGTCTTCTTGTCCTTTCTAGTAACCTCCAGTGCCAACCCACCACCTTGTAGGGTGAGCTCCTGCTACCTCCCCCTCAGTACCCTTGACAGCTGTTCTACCTCCAAACCACAGCTCAAGTTATCAGAACCCTCTTCTCCACCCCCACCCAGGTTGGGCAGGGAGGCGGCTCTAGCAGGGGGGGCAGGAGGGATTCTGCCAGCAGTGAAGTGGGTTGCGGGGAGGTTGAGATCTTGCCCCAATCATCCCAGACACTAATGCTAAGCCACAGGATGGCAGCATCTAGTGTCATTGGAGTTCAAGCACTATTTCAACCCCACAGTTTTGGATCAACTTCCCACAAGGGGAGGTGAAGAGCACCCCCAGCAACACGCACACACACACACACACACACACACACCACTCCTGGTGGTGGCAGGTGAACAGGAGAAAGGACAAAAGAAGTAAGAGATGAAGAGAAAGGAAGGAGGGATGGAGGAAAAGGTAAAACGAAAATGACAAACACTAATGTCCCCTGTGATTCTACGGGACAAAATCCCACAGAGGGAATAAAATTCTGCCACCTTAAACTAGTGTTTTCCATGCCTAGAACTCAGCTGGCACCAGATGGATCAGACTGAGCAGGTTCCAAAACCTCTTGGAGGCTCTTACCTTCTAAATAGGGACGTCTGTTTTCTAGTAAAATCCGTCAAAGGAAAGGAAAAAACTCCAAAGAGGCTCCTGCTCGCACTCACACATGTGAACACTAATACTCTCTCAGTCCTCAAAGAGAGACCTCGAGAAGGAGACTTGCTGAAGCAATAACAGACACTTGGTGGGATAACTCACATGACTGGAGTACTGTCATGGATGGATATAAACTGTTCAGGAAGGACAGGCAGGGCAGAAAAGGTGGGGGAGTTGCATTGTATGTAAGAGAGGAGTATGAGTGCTCAGAGGTCCGGTATGAAACTGTAGAAAAACCTGAGAGTCTCTGGATAAAGTTGAGAAGTGTGAGCAACAAGGGGGATGTCACGGTTGGAGTCTGGTATAGACCACCAGACCAGGGGGATGAGGTGGACGAGGCTTTCTTCTGGCAACTAGCAGAAGTTGCTAGATCGCAGGCCCTGGTTCTCATGGGAGACTTTAATCACCCTGATATCTGCTAGGAGAGCAATACAGCGGTGCACAGACAATCCAGGAAGTTTTTGGAAAGTGTAGGGCACAATTTCCTGGTGCAAGTGCTGGAGGAACCAACTAGGGGCAGAGCTTTTCTCGACCTGCTGCTCACAAACAGGGAAGAATTAGTAGGGGAAGCAAAAGTGGATGGGAACCTGGGAGGCAGTGACCATGAGATGGTCGAGTTCAGGATCCTGACACAAGGAAGAAAGGAGAGCAGCAGAATACGGACCCTGGACTTCAGAAAAGCAGACTTTGACTCCCTCAGGGAACAGATGGGCAGGATCCCCTGGGAGAATAACATGAAGGGCAAAGGGGTCCAGGAGAGCTGGCTGTATTTTAAAGAATCCTTATTGCGGTTGCAGGAACAAACCATCCCGATGTGTAGAAAGAATAGTAAATATGGCAGGCGACCAGCTTGGCTAAACAGTGAAATCCTTGCTGATCTTAAACGCAAAAAAGAAGCTTACAAGAAGTGGAAGATTGGACAAATGACCAGGGAGGAGTATAAAAATATTGCTCAGGCATGCAGGAGTGAAATCAGGAAGGCCAAATCACACTTGGAGTTGCAGCTAGCAAGAGATGTTAAGAGTAACAAGAAGGGTTTCTTCAGGTATGTTAGCAACAAGAAGAAAGTCAAGGAAAGTGTGGGCCCCTTACTGAATGAGGGAGGCAACCTAGTGACTGAGGATGTGGAAAAAGCTAATGTACTCAATGCTTTTTTTGCCTCTGTCTTCACGAACAAGGTCAGCTCCCAGACTGCTGCACTGGGCAGCACAATATGGGGAGAAGGTGACCAGCCCTCTGTGGAGAAAGAAGTGGTTCGGGAC
This sequence comes from Chrysemys picta bellii, assembly GCF_011386835.1. NCBI lineage: Eukaryota > Metazoa > Chordata > Testudines > Emydidae > Chrysemys > Chrysemys picta. The sequence continues at coordinate 152,225 of NW_027052776.1, read as the reverse complement.
TATTTAGAAAAACTGGACGTGCACAACTCCATGGGGCTGGATGCGCTGCATCCGAGGGTGCTAAAGGACTTGGCGGATGAGATTGCACAGCCATTAGCCATTATTTTTGAAAACTCATGGCGATCGAGGGAGGTCCCGGATGACTGGAAAAAGGCTAATGTAGTGCCCATCTTTAAAAAAGGGAAGGAGGAGGATCCGGGGAACTACAGGCCAGTCAGCCTCACCTCAGTCCCTGGAAAAATCATGGAGCAGGTCCTCAAGGAATCAATGATGAAACACTTAGAGGAGAGGAAAGTGATCAGGAACAGTCAGCATGGATTCACCAAGGGGAAGTCGTGCCTGACTAACCTAATTGCCTTCTATGATGAGATAACTGGCTCTGTGGATGAGGGGAAAGCAGTGGATGTGTTATTCCTTGACTTTAGCAAAGCTTTTGATACGCTCTCCCACAGTATTCTTGCCACCAAGTTAAAGAAGTATGGGATGGATGAATGGACTGTAAGGTGGATAGAAAGCTGGCTGGATCGTCGGGCTCAACGGGTAGTGATCAATGGCTCCATGTCTAGTTGGCAGCCGGTTTCAAGCGGAGTAGTGCCCCAAGGGTCGGTCCTGGGGCCGGTTTTGTTTAATATCTTTATTAATGATCTGGAGGATGGTGTGGACTGCACTCTCAGCAAGTTTGCAGATGACACTAAACTAGGAGGCGTGGTAGATACGCTAGAGGGTAGGGATCGGATACAGAGGGACCTAGACAAATTAGAGGATTGGGCCAAAAAAAACCTGATGAAGTTCAACAAGGACAAGTGCAGAGTCCTGCACTTAGGACGGAAGAATCCCATGCACTGCTACAGACTAGGGACCGAATGGCTAGGTAGCAGTTCTGCAGAAAAGGACCTAGGGGTCACAGTGGACGAGAAGCTGGATATGAGTCAACAGTGTGCTCTTGTTGCCAAGAAGGCTAACGGCATTTTGGGCTGTATAAGTAGGGGCATTGCCAGCAGATCGAGGAACGTGATCGTTCCCCTTTATTCGACATTGGTGAGGCCTCATCTGGAATACTGTGTCCAGTTTTGGGCCTGTGGAAGCAGAGAAAGAGCTGACAGGAAGGGGATGCAATGCATGACAGTTTGTTAGCAAGAGTTAGGCTAACTGTAACCCTAATAACGCGAGATTTGTAGAAGCGAGGAATGTGTGAGGCGGGTGAGAAAGAACTGTGTAAGAAGTCATTATGACCTGGTATAGATAAGGTGTAGAAGACCTTGTGTAGATAAGGTATAGAAAATATTGTATGTTGGCAAGAGTCAAAACAAGTGAAGAAATGAGATATCAAGATGGCCTATGTAGAAACAAAACGCAGCTGTCCCTCGTTATTTCTGTAATGAAAGGTATAAATGCTTGCTGTAATTAGTTACCTGGGAGAGACCTGCTTAGCTCTCTCCCTCTGGGCAATTGTGAGAGTTAATAAAGCATCTGACTTGCTGTACCTAAACAAATAGTGAGAACTCTGTTTTTCTCCGACAGGCCCCACACTACAAGAAGGATGTGGAAAAATTGGAAAGAGTCCAGTGGAGAGCAACAAAAATGATTAGGGGTCTGGAGCACATGACTTATGAGGAGAGGCTGAGGGAACTGGGATTGTTTAGTCTCCAGAAGAGAAGAATGAGGGGGGATTTGATAGCAGCCTTCAACTACGTGAAGGGGGGTTCCAAAGAGGATGGAGCTCGGTTGTTCTCAGTGGTGGCAGATGACAGAACAAGGAGCAATGGTCTCAAGTTGCAGTGGGGGAGGTCCAGGTTGGATATTAGGAAACACTATTTCACTAGGAGGGTGGTGAAGCACTGGAATGCATTAACTAGGGAGGTGGTGGAGTCTCCTTCCTTGGAGGTTTTTAAGGCCCGGCTTGACAAAGCCCTGGCTGGGATGATTTAGTTGGGAATTGGTCCTGCTTTGAGGACGGGGTTGGAGTAGATGACCTCTTGAGGTCCCTTCCAACCCTGATATTCTATGATTCTATGAAAGTCACAGGGGTCTCTGAGGTTTCCCTGGCCCTAAGCCCCTGTCCTGCCTGGCTGATGTCAGCATCTCTCTCTGAGGTTACCACCTCCCTAACACCTTTGACCAATAGGCTGAGGTCCTGAAAAGGCCTTTGTGATGTCACTGCCACACCCACCCATCCCCGGAAGTGCTAATGTCCTGCTGCTGGCCTGACACTTTGAAGGTTTGAGCTACTCTGTGTGGATCACCCCACTCAATGCGTCTTCATTCTAGGAAGCAAGCCGGCTAGACAGTAAAACATCAGAGGCTGCTCCCAATACTACACTCAGTGTTTCCAAAATTTGTAGACTTTATGGCCACAAGAGACCTTTAGAGCATCTCATCTAAGCCCCTGCATATCATAGGCCTCCTGTATAGTACAATAGTTACTTTTTGGGCACACACATTCCAGAAAGGCATCTAGTCTTCATTCAATGACATCAAGAGATGGAGAATCCACCACTTTCCCTTTTAGTGAGTACCAGGGGGCTCCATTTCCCCTTCCACTAGTTCCCCATTTACAGTGAGACAGAGCAGTACCTGCAGCAGGGAGCGGGAGTTGCTGATGGCCTCAGAGGCACAGCCCCTGCAGTGTCTCAGGAATCTGGCGCAAGTGCCGGATGATGCGGAGCTGGTGCATCACTTTTGGCCGTGACGTCCTCCTGCTGCAAGGGAACGAGAACCTGTCAGAGACTCAAACGCCCCGAGGAATCTGGAGGAATTAAGGGCACCTGGAACCAGCAGTATTTCCACCCAGCACCTGCCGACCACTGAGGGATAAATTCACCTCCTGAACCCCAGAATGGAGTCTTCTTGTCCTTTCTAGTAACCTCCAGTGCCAACCCCCCTCCTTGAAGGATGAGCTCCTGCTATCTCCCCCTCAGTGCCCTTGACAGCTGTTCCACCTCCAAACCACAGCTCAAGTTATTAGTACCTTTGGACACAGACTGGCTAACCTAGTGAGGAGGGCTTTAAACTAGGTTCGACGGGGACAGGTGAGCAAAGCCCACAGGTAAGTGGGGAACATGGAGACCGGGGAGATGGGTCAAAAACGAGAGGGAGTGTGGGCTATATTGTCAGAGGGAAAGGAGGGTCGGGACAAAACTGGGAGGAAAGATCAAAGCAGTATCTTAGATGCCTATATACAAATGCGAGAAGTATGGGGAATAAGCAGGAAGAACTGGAAGTGCTAATAAATAAATACAACTATGACATTGTTGGCATCACTGAAACTTGGTGGGATAATACACATGATTGGAATGTTGGTGTGGATGGGTACAGCTTGCTCAGGAAGGATAGACAGGGGAAAAAGGGAGGAGGTGTTGCCTTGTATATTAAAAATGTACACACTTGGACTGAGGTAGAGATGGACATAGGAGACGGAAGTGTTGAGAGTCTCTGGGTTAGGCTAAAAGGGGTAAAAAACAAGGGAGATGTCATGCTAGGAGTCTACTACAGGCCACCTAACCAGGTGGAAGAGGTGGATGAGGCTTTTTTTAAGCAACTAACAAAATCATCCAAAGCCCAAGATTTGGTGGTGATGGGGGACTTCAACTATCCGGCTATATGTTGGGAAAATAACACAGCGGGGCACAGACTATCCAACAAATTCCTGGACTGCATTGGAGACAACTTTTTATTTCAGAAGGTTGAAAAAGCTACTGGGGGGAAGCTGTTCTAGACTTGATTTTAACAAATAGGGAGGAACTCGTTGAGAATTTGAAAGTAGAAGGCAGCCTGGGTGAAAGTGATCATGAAATCATAGAGTTTGCAATTCTAAGGAAGGGTAGAAGGGAGAACAGCAAAATAGAGACAATGGATTTCAGGAAGGCAGATTTTGGTAAGCTCAGAGAGCTGATAGGTAAGGTCCCATGGGAATCAAGACTGAGGGGAAAAACAACTGAGGAGAGTTGGCAGTTTTTCAAAGGGACACTATTAAGGGCCCAAAAGCAAGCTATTCCGCTGGTTAGGAAAGATAGAAAATGTGGCAAAAGACCACCTTGGCTTAACCATGAGATCTTGCATGATCTAAAAAATAAAAAGGAGTCATATCAAAAATGGAAACTGGGACAGATTACAAAGGATGAATATAGGCAAACAACACAGGAATGCAGGGGCAAGATTAGAAAGGCAAAGGCACAAAATGAGCTCAAACTAGCTACGGGAATAAAGGGAAACAAGAAGACTTTTTATCAATACATTAGAAGCAAGAGGAAGACCAAAGACAGGGTAGGCCCACTGCTTAGTGAAGAGGGAGAAACAGTAACAGGAAACTTGGAAATGGCGGAGATGCTTAATGACTTCTTTGTTTCGGTCTTCACCGAGAAGTCTGAAGGAATGCCTAACATAGTGAATGCTAATGGGAAGGGGGTAGGTTTAGCAGATAAAATAAAAAAAGAACAAGTTAAAAATCACTTAGAAAAGTTAGATGCCTGCAAGTCACCCGGGCCTGATGAAATGCATCCTAGAATACTCAAGGAGCTAATAGAGGAGGTATCTGAGCCTCTAGCTATTATCTTTGGAAAATCATGGGAGACGGGAGAGATTCCAGAAGACTGGAAAAGGGCAAATATAGTGCCCATCTATAAAAAGGGAAATAAAAACAACCCAGGAAACTACAGACCCCAGTGAGTTTAACTTCTGTGCCAGGGAAGATAATGGAGCAAGTAATTAAGGAAATCATCTGCAAACACTTGGAAGGTGGTAAGGTGATAGGGAACAGCCAGCATGGATTTGTGAAGAACAAATCATGTCAAACCAATCTGATAGCTTTCTTTGATAGGATAACGAGCCTTGTGGATAAGGGTGAGGCTGTGGATGTGGTATACCTAGACTTTAGTAAGGCATTTGATACGGTCTCGCATGATATTCTTATTGATAAACTAGGCAAATACAATTTAGATGGGGCTACTATAAGGTGGGTGCATAACTGGCTGGATAACCGTACTCAGAGAGTTGTTATTAATAGTTCCCAATCCTGCTGGAAAGCCATAACGAGTGGGGTATCGCAGGGGTCTGTTTTGGGACCGGCGCTGTTCAATATCTTCATCAACGACTTAGATATTGGCATAGAAAGTACGCTTATTAAGTTTGCGGATGATACCAAACTGGGAGGGATTGCAACTGCTTTGGAGGACAGGGTGACAGATAATTCAAAATGATCTGGACAAATTGGAGAAATGGTCTGAGTTAAACAGGATGAAGTTTAACAAAGACAAATGCAAAGTGCTCCACTTAGGAAGGAACAATCAGTTTCACACATACAGAATGGGAAGAGACTGTCTAGGAAGGAGTACGACAGAAAGGGATCTAGGGGTTATAGTGGACCACAAGCTAAATATGAGTCAACAGTGTGATGCTGTTGCAAAAAAAGCAAACCTGATTCTGGGATGTATTAACAGGTGTGTTGTGAGCAAGACACGAGAAGTCATTCTTCCGCTCTACTCTGCTCTGGTTAGGCCTCAGCTGGAGTATTGTGTCCAGTTCTGGGCACCGCATTTTAAAAAAGATGTGGAGAAATTGGAAAGGGTCCAGAGAAGAGCAACAAGAATGATTAAAGGTCTTGAGAACATGACCTATGAAGGAAGGCTGAAAGAATTGGCTTTGTTTAGTTTGGAAAAGAGAAGACTGAGAGGAGACATGATAGCAGTTTTCAGGTATTTAAAAGGGTGTCATAAGGAGGAGGGAGAAAACTTGTTCACCTTAGCCTCTAAGGATAGAACCAGAAGCAATGGGTTTAAAGTGCAGCAAGGGAGGTCTAGGTTGGACATTAGGAAAAAGTTCCTAACTGTCAGGGTGGTTAAACACTGGAATAAATTGCCGAGGGAGGTTGTGGAATCTCCATCTCTTGAGATATTTAAGAGTAGGTTAGATAAATGTCTATCAGGGATGGTATTTGGTCTTATAGACTCATAGACTTTAAGGTCAGAAGGGACCATTATGATCATCTGGTCTGACCCCCTGCATGCTGCAGGCCACAAGACCCTTCCCTGGACTGTGCCGTTGAAGTCCCCAATCCTGTGTTTTAGTGACTTCAATCGGCAGGGACCCTCCTGCTAGTGATCTCTGCCCCATGCTGCGGAGGAAGGCGAAAAACCTCCAGAGGCTCAGCCAATCTACCCTGGAGGAAAATTCCTTCCCGACCCCAAATATGGCGATCAGTAATACCCCGAGCATGTAGGCAAGAGTCTCTAGCCTGACCCTTGTTTGCCATTATGCTATTTACGTACCATTGCTTGGTTTTCCTCGGCTACTATGTTTTACCATTAAACCATTCCCTCCATAAACTTATCCAACTTAATCTTAAAACCAGACAGGTCCGTTGCCCCCACCGTTTCCCTCGGAAGGCCGTTCCAATATTTCACCCCTCTGACGGTCAGAAACCTTCGTCTGATTTCAAGCCTGAACTTCCCCACGGCCAGTTTATATCCATTGGTTCTCGTGTCCACATTAGTACTCAGCTGAAATAATTCCTCTCCCTCCCTTGTATTTATCCCTCTGATATATTTAAAGATAGCAATCATATCCCCCCTCAGCCTTCGTTTTGTCAGACTAAACAACCCGAGCTCCTCTAATCTCTTTTCATACGACAGGTTTTCTAGCGGGGGGGGCAGGAGGGATTCTAGCAGCAGTGAAGTGGGTTGCGGGGAAGTTGAGATCTTGCCCCAAGTCATCCCAGACACTAATGCTAAGATACAGGATGGCAGCATCTAGTGTCAGTGGAGTCCAAACACTATTTCAACCCCACAGTTTTCGATGAACTTCCCACAAGGGGAGGTGATGAGCACCCCCAGCAACACACACACACACACCACTCCTGGTGGTGGGAGGGGAACAGGAGAAAGGACAAAAGAAGTAAGAGATGAAGAGAAAGGAAGGAGGGATGGAGGAAAAGGTAAAACAAAAAGGACAAACCCTAATGTCCCCAGTGATTCTACGGCACAAAATCCAAGGGATGGAATAAAATTCTGCCATCTTAAACTACTGTTTTCCATGCCTAGAATTCAGCTGGCACCACGTGGATCAGACTGAGCAGCTGCCAAAACCTCTTGGAGGCTCTTACCTTCTAAACAGGGACGTCTGTTTTCTAGTAAAATCAGTAAAAGGAAAGGAGAAAACTCGAAAGAGGCTCCTGCACGCACTCACGTACGTGAACCCTAATACTCTCTCAGTCCTCAAAGAAAGACCCCGAGAAGGAGACTTGCTGAAGCAAAGCCACCGGGTCTCTGAGGTTTCCCTGGCCCTGTGCTCCTGTCCTGCCAGGCTGATGTCAGCGTCTCTCTCTGAGGTCACCACCTCCCTAACACCTTTGACCAATAAGCTGACATCCTGCAAAAGGCCTTTGTGATGTCACTGCCACACCCAACCAAACCCTGAAGTGCTAATGTCCTGCTGCTGGCCTGACACTTTGAAGGTTTGAGGTTGTCATAACTATAAAGGGAAGGGTAACAGCTGTCCTGTGTACAGTACTATAAAATCCTCCTGGCCAGAGACTCCAAAATCCTTTTCCCTCTAAAGGGTTAAGAAGCTCAGGTAACCTGGCTGGCATCTGACCTAAAGGACCAATAAGGGGACAAGATACTTTCAAATCTTGGGGAGGGGAAGGCTTTTGTTTGTGTTCTTTGTATGTGTGGGTGTTCGCCCTCGGGATTGAGAGGGACCAGACATCAATCCAGGTTCTCCACATCTTTCTAAACAAGTCTCTCCTATTTCAAACAAGGCGTGTTAGTTTTCCTTTGTTTTCTCAACTTGTAAATGTACCTTTTACTAGAGTGTTTATCTTTGTTTGCTGTACTTTGAACCTAAGACTAGAGGGGAGTCCTCTGAGCTCTTTAAGTTTGATTACCCTGTAAGGTTAATTTCCATACTGATTTTACAGAGATGATTTTTACCTTTTTCTTTAATTAAAAGCCTTATTTTTAAGAACCTGATTGATTTTTCCTTGTTTTAAGATCCAAGGAGTTTGAATCTTGATTCACCAGGAGTTGGTGGGAGGAAGGAGGGGAATGGTTAATTTCTCCTTCTTTTAGATCCAAGGGGGTTGGATCTGTATTCACCGGAAGTTGGTGGGAGGAAGGAGGGGGGATGGTTTATTTCTCCTTGTTTTAAGATCCAAGGGGTTTGGATCTGTATTCACCAGGGAATTGGTGAAAGGTTTCTCAAGGCTACCCAGGGGAGGAAATTAGCCTTGGGATGGTGGTTAAGCTTAGAGGTTTTCATGCAGGCCCCTACATTTGTACCCTAAACTTCAAAGTGGGGATACAGCCTTGACACAGGTACTCTTTGTGGATCACCCCACTCAATGCGTCTTCATTCTAGGAAGCAAGCCGGCTAGACAGTAAAACATCACAGGCTGCTCCCAATACTACACTCAGTGTTTCCAAAATTTGTAGACTTTATGGCCACAAGAGACCTTTAGAGCATCTCATCTAAGCCCCTGCATATCATAGGCCTCCTGTATAGTACAATAGTTACTTTTTGGGCACACACATTCCAGAAAGGCATCTAGTCTTCATTCAATGACATCAAGAGATGGAGAATCCACCACTTTCCCTTTTAGTGAGTGCCAGGGGGCTCCATTTCCCCTTCCACTAGCTCCCCATTTACAGGGAGACAGAGCAGTACCTGCAGCAGGGAGCGGGAGTTGCTGAAGGCCTCAGAGGCGCAGCCCCTGCAGTGTCTCAGGCACATGGCGCAAGTGCCGGATGATGCGGAGCTGGTGCATCACTTTGGCCGTGACGTCCTCCTGCTGCAAGGGAACGAGAACCTGTCAGAGACTCAAACGCCCCGAGGAATCAGGGGGAATTAAGGGCACCTGGAACCAGCAGTATTTAAACTGACTACCTGCCCACCACTGAGGGATGAATTCACCTCCTGAACCCCAGAATGGAGTCTTCTTGTCCTTTCTAGTATCCTCCAGTGCCAACCCCCCTCCTTGTAGGATTAGCTCCTGCTACCTCCCCCTCAGTGTTCTTCACAGCTGTTCCACCTCCAAACCAAACCTCAAGTTATCAGACCCTCTTCTGCACCCCCAACCAGGTTGGGCATCGAGGCGGCTCTAGCGGGGGGGCAGGAGGGATTCTGCCAGAAGTGAAGTGGGTTGAGGGGAAGTTCAGATCTTGCCCCAAGTTGTCCCAGACACTAATGCTAAGCCACAGGATGGCAGCATCTAGTGTCAGTGGAGTCCAAGCACTATTTGAACCCGACAGTTTTGGATCAACTTCCCACAAGGGGAGGTGAAGAGCACCCCCAGCAACACACACACCACTCCTGGAGGTGGGAGGGGAACAAGAGAAAGGACAAAAGACGTAAGAGATGAAGAGAAAGGAAGGAGGGATGGAGGAAAAGGTAAAACGAAAAGGACAAACCCTAGTGTCCCCAGTGATTCCACGGGACAAAATTCCAGGGAGGGAAGAAAATTCTGCCACCTTAAACTACTGTTTTCCATGCCGAGAATTCAGCTGGCACCAGATGGATCAGACTGAGCAGGTTCCAAAACCTCTTGGAGGCTCTTACCTTCTAATTTTCAAGTAAAATCAGTAAAAGGAAAGGAGAAAACTCGAAAGAGGCTCCTGCTCGCACTCACATACGTCAACCCTAACACTCTCTCAGTCCTCAAAAAGAAACCTTGAGAAGGAGACTTGCTGAAGCAAAGCCACAGGGGTCTCTGAGGTTTCCCTGGTCGTAAGCCCCTGTCCTCCCTGGCTGAAGACAGCATCTCTCTCTGAGGTCACCACCTCCCTAACACCTTTGACCAGTACGCTGAGGTCCTTGAAAAAGCCTTTGTGATATCACTGCCACACCCAACCAAACCCTAAAGTGCTCATGTCCTGCTGCTGGCCTGACACTTTGAAGGTTTGAGCTACGCTCTGTGGATCACACCACAAAATTCGTCTTTATTCTAGGAAGCAAGCTAGCTAGAACCACAGATCTTGCCCCAAGTTGTCCCAGACACTAATGCTAAGCCACAGGATGGCAGCATCTAGTGTCAGTGGAGTCCAAGCACTATTTGAACCCCACAGTTTTAGAGGAACTTCCCACAAGGAGAGGTGAAGAGAACCCCCAGCAATACACACACAGACACACAAACACACACCACTCCTGGTGGTGGGAGGGGAACAAGAGAAAGGACAAAAGAAGTAAGAGATGAAGAAAAAGGAAGGAGGGATGGAGGAAAAGGTAAAATGAAAAGGACAAACGCTAATATCCCTAGTGATTCTACGGGATAAAATACAAGGGACGGAATAAAATTCTGCCACCTTGAACTAGTGTTTCCCATGCCTAGAATTCAGCTGGCACCAGATGGATCAGACTGTGGAGGTTCCAAAACCTCTTGGAGGCTCTTACCTTCTCAACAGGGAAGTCTGTTTTCATAGAATCATAGAATATCAGAGTTGGAAGGGACCTCAAGAAGTCATCTAGTCCAACCCCATGCTCAGAGCAGGACCAATTCCCAGCTAAATCATCCCAGCCAGGTCTTTGTCAAGCCGGGCCTTAAAAACCTCCAAGGAAGGAGACTCCATTTTTTTCCCCATCTTATATGGAACCAATCACCAGAGACCCCAACCATCGAAAAATCCCCAAATGTGCTTTGTTGCTTCTAACTAATTTCTAGTAAAATCAGTAAAAGGAAAGGAGAAAACTCGAAAGAGGCTCCTGCTCCCACTCACATACGTGAACCCTAATACTCTGTCAGTCCTCAAAGAGAGACCTCGAGAAGGAGACTTGCTAAAGCAAAACCACAGGGGTCTCTGAGGTTTCCCTGGCCCTGTGCTCCTGTCATGCCTGGCTCATGTCAGCATCTCTCTCTGAGGTCACCACCTCCCTAACACCTTTGAGCAATTCACCTCCTCAACCCCAGAATGGAGTCTTCTTGTCCTTTCTAGTAACCTCCAGTGTCAACCCCACTCCTTGTAGGATGAGCTCCTGCTACCTCCAGCTCAGTGCCCTTGACAGCTGTTCCACCTCCAAACCACAGCTCAAGTTATCAGAACCCTCTTCTCCACCCCCACCCAGGTTGGGCAGGGAGGCGGATCTAGCTGGGGGGGCAGCAGGGATTCTGAAAGCAGAAAAGTGCGTTGCGGGGAGGTTGAGACCTTGCCCCAAGTCATCGCAGACAGTAATGTTAAGCCACATGATGGGAGCATCTAGTGTCAGTGGAGTCCAAGCACTATTTCAACCTCACAGTATTGGATCAACTTTCCACAAGGGGAGGTGAAGAGCACCGCCAACAACACACACACACACACACACACACACTCCTGGTGGTGGGAGGGGAACAGGAGAAAGGACAAAAGAAGTAAGTGATGAAGAGAAAGGAAGGAGGGATGGAGGAAAAGGTAAAACGAAAAGGACAAAACCTAATCTCCCCAGTGATTCCACGGGACAAAATCCCAGGGAGGGAATAAAATTCTGCCACCTTGAGCTAGTGTTTTCCATGCCTAGAATTCAGCTGGCACCAGGTGGATCAGACTGAAAAGGTTACAAACCTCTCCGAGGCTCTTAACTTCTTAACAGGGACGTCTGTTTTCTAGTAAAATCAGTAAATAGAAAGGAGAAATCTCGAAAGAGGCTCCTGCTCGCACTCACATACGTCAGCCCTAATACTCTCTCAGTCCTCAAGAGAAACCTCGAGAAGGAGACTTGCTGAAGCAAAGCCACAGGGGTCTCTGAGGTTTCCCTGGCCATGCGCCCCTGTCCTGCCTCGCTGATGGCAGCATCTCTCTCTGAGGTTACCACCTCCCTAACACCTTTGACCAATATGCTGAGGTCCTGCAAAAGACCTTTGTGATATCACTGCCACCAATCAAACCCTTAAGTGCTAGTGTCCTGCTGCTGGCCTGACACTATGAAGGTTTGAGCTATTCTCTGTGGATCACCCCACTCAATGCATCCTCATTCTAGGAAGCAAGCGGGCTAGACAGTAAAACATCAGAGGCTGCTCCCAATGCTACACTCAGTGTTTCCAAAATTAGTAGACTTTATGGCCACAAGAGACCTTTAGAGCATCTAATCTAAGCCCCTGCATATCATAGGCTTCCTGTATAGTACAATAGTTACTCTTTGGGCACACACATTCCAGAAAGGCATCTAGTCTTCATTCAATGACATCAAGAGATGGAGAATCCACCACTTTCCCTTTTAGTGAGTGCCAGGGGGTTCCATTTCCCCTTCCATTAGCACCCCATTTACAGTGAGCCAGAGCAGTACCTGCAGCAGGGAGTGGGAGTTGCTGATGTCCACAGAGGCACAGCCCTTGCAGTGTCAACTTCCCACAAGGGGAGGTGAAGAGCACCCCCAGCAACACACACAAACACACACACCACTCCTGGTGGTGAAAGGGGAACAGGAGAAAGGACAAAAGAAGTAAGAGATGAAGAGAAAGGAAGGAGGGATGGAGGAAAAGGTAAAACGAAAAGGACAAACCCTAATGTCCCCAGTGATTCTACGGGACAAAATCCCAGGGAGGGAATAAAATTCTGCCATCTTAAACTACTGTTTTCCATGCCTAGAATTCAGCTGGCACCAGATGGATCAGACTGAGTAGGTTCCAAAACCTCGTGGAGGCTCTTACCTTCTAAATAGGGACGTCTGTTTTCTAGTAAAATCCGTCAAAAGGAAAGGAGAAAACTCGAAAGAGGCTCCTGCTCACACTCACATACGTCAACCCTAACACTCTCTCAGTCCTCAAAGAGAGACCTCGAGAAGGAGACTTGCTGAAGCAAAGCCACAGGGGTCTCTGAGGTTTCCCTGGCCCTGTGCTCCTGTCCTGCCAGGCTGATGTCAGCATCTCTCTCGGAGGTCACCACCTCCCTAACACCTTTGACCAATAGGCTGACGTCCTGCAAAAGGCCTTTGTGATAACACTGCCACACCCACCCTTCCCCGGAAGTGCTAATGTCCTGTTGCTGGGCTGACACTTTGAAGGTTTCAGCTACTCTCTGTGGATCACCCCACTCAATGCCTGTTCATTCTAGGAAGCAAGCCGGCTAGACGGTAAAACATCAGAGGCTGCTCCCAATGCTACACTCAGTGTTTCCAAAATTAGGGGACTTTATGGCCAGAAGAGACCTTTAGAGCATCTCATCTAACCCCTTGCATACCATAGGCTTGCTGTATAGTACAATAGTTACTTTTTGGGCACACACATTGCAGAAAGGCATCTAGTCTTCCTTCAATGACATCAAGAGATGGAGAATCCACCACTTTCCCTTTTAGTGAGTGCCAGGGGGCTCCATTTCCCCTTCCACTAGCTCCCCATTTACAGTGAGCCAGAGCAGTACCTGCAGCAGGGAGCGGGAGTTGCTGATGGCCTCAGAGGCACAGCCCCTGCAGTGTCTCAGGAATCTGGCGCAAGTGCCGGATGATGCGGAGCTGGTGCATCACTTTTGGCCGTGACGTCCTCCTGCTGCAAGGGAATGAGAACCTGTCAGAGACTCAAACGCCCCGAGGAATCAGCGGGAATTAAGGGCACCTGGAACCAGCACTACTTCCACCCATCACCTGCCCACCACTGAGGGATAAATTCACCTCCTGAACCCCAGAATGGAGTCTTCTTGTCCTTTCTAGTAACCTCCAGTGCCAACCCCCCTCCTTGAAGGATGAGCTCCTGCTATCTCCCCCTCAGTGCCCTTGACAGCTGTTCCACCTCCAAACCACAGCTCAAGTTATTAGTACCTTTGGACACAGACTGGCTAACCTAGTGAGGAGGGCTTTAAACTAGGTTCGACGGGGACAGGTGAGCAAAGCCCACAGGTAAGTGGGGAACATGGAGACCGGGGAGATGGGTCAAAAACGAGAGGGAGTGTGGGCTATATTGTCAGAGGGAAAGGAGGGTCAGGACAAAACTGGGAGGAAAGATCAAACCAGTATCTTAGAGCAAGTAATTAAGGAAATCATCTGCAAACACTTGGAAGGTGGTAAGGTGATAGGGAACAGCCAGCATGGATTTGTGAAGAACAAATCATGTCAAACCAATCTGATAGCTTTCTTTGATAGGATAACGAGCCTTGTGGATAAGGGTGAGGCTGTGGATGTGGTATACCTAGACTTTAGTAAGGCATTTGATACGGTCTCGCATGATATTCTTATTGATAAACTAGGCAAATACAATTTAGATGGGGCTACTATAAGGTGGGTGCATAACTGGCTGGATAACTGTACTCAGAGAGTTGTTATTAATAGTTCCCAATCCTGCTGGAAAGCCATAACGAGTGGGGTATCGCAGGGGTCTGTTTTGGGACCGGCGCTGTTCAATATCTTCATCAACGACTTAGATATTGGCATAGAAAGTACGCTTATTAAGTTTGTGGATGATACCAAACTGGGAGGGATTGCAACTGCTTTGGAGGACAGGGTCATAATTCAAAATGATCTGGACAAATTGGAGAAATGGTCTGAGTTAAACAGGATGAAGTTTAACAAAGACAAATGCAAAGTGCTCCACTTAGGAAGGAACAATCAGTTTCACACATACAGAATGGGAAGAGACTGTCTAGGAAGGAGTACGGCAGAAAGGGATCTAGGGGTTATAGTGGACCACAAGCTAAATATGAGTCAACAGTGTGATGCTGTTGCAAAAAAAGCAAACCTGATTCTGGGATGTATTAACAGGTGTGTTGTGAGCAAGACACGAGAAGTCATTCTTCCGCTCTACTCTGCTCTGGTTAGGCCTCAGCTGGAGTATTGTGTCCAGTTCTGGGCACCGCATTTTAAAAAAGATGTGGAGAAATTGGAAAGGGTCCAGAGAAGAGCAACAAGAATGATTAAAGGTCTTGAGAACATGACCTATGAAGGAAGGCTGAAAGAATTGGCTTTGTTTAGTTTGGAAAAGAGAAGACTGAGAGGAGACATGATAGCAGTTTTCAGGTATTTAAAAGGGTGTCATAAGGAGGAGGGAGAAAACTTGTTCACCTTAGCCTCTAAGGATAGAACCAGAAGCAATGGGTTTAAAGTGCAGCAAGGGAGGTCTAGGTTGGACATTAGGAAAAAGTTCCTAACTGTCAGGGTGGTTAAACACTGGAATAAATTGCCGAGGGAGGTTGTGGAATCTCCATCTCTTGAGATATTTAAGAGTAGGTTAGATAAATGTCTATCAGGGATGGTCTAGATGGTATTTGGTCCTGCCATGCGGGCAGGGGACTGGACTCGATGACCTCTCGAGGTCCCTTCCAGTCCGATAATCTATGAATGTATGAAAAAAACACTGTTCTCCACCCCCACCCAGGTTGGCCAGGGAGGCGGCTCTAGCAGGGGGGGCAGGAGGGATTCTGGCAGCAGTGAAGTGGGTTGCGGGGAAGTTGAGATCTTGCCCCAAGTCATCCCAGACACTAATGCTAAGCCACAGGATGGCAGCATCTAGTGTTAGTGGAGTCCAAACACTATTTCAACCCCACAGTTTTCGAGGAACAGGAGAAAGGACAAAAGAAGTAAGAGATGAAGAGAAAGGAAGGAGGGATGGAGGAAAAGGTAAAACAAAAAGGACAAACCCTAATGTCCCCAGTGATTCTACGGCACAAAATCCAAGGGATGGAATAAAATTCTGCCATCTTAAACTACTGTTTTCCATGCCTAGAATTCAGCTGGCACCACGTGGATCAGACTGAGCAGCTGCCAAAACCTCTTGGAGGCTCTTACCTTCTAAACAGGGACGTCTGTTTTCTAGTAAAATCAGTAAAAGGAAAGGAGAAAACTCGAAAGAGGCTCCTGCACGCACTCACGTACATGAACCCTAATACTCTCTCAGTCCTCAAAGAAAGACCCCGAGAAGGAGACTTGCTGAAGCAAAGCCACAGGGTCTCTGAGGTTTCCCTGGCCCTGTGCTCCTGTCCTGCCAGGCTGATGTCAGCATCTCTCTCGGAGGTCACCACCTCCCTAACACATTTGACCAATAAGCTGACATCCTGCAAAAGGCCTTTGTGATGTCACTGCCACACCCAACCAAACCCTGAAGTGCTAATGTCCTGCTGCTGGCCTGACACTTTGAAGGTTTGAGGTTGTCATAACTATAAAGGGAAGGGTAACAGCTGTCCTGTGTACAGTACTATAAAATCCTCCTGGCCAGAGACTCCAAAATCCTTTTCCCTCTAAAGGGTTAAGAAGCTCAGGTAACCTGGCTGGCATCTGACCTAAAGGACCAATAAGGGGACAAGATACTTTCAAATCTTGGGGAGGGGAAGGCTTTTGTTTGTGTTCTTTGTTTGTGTGGGTGTTCGCCCTCGGGACTGAGAGGGACCAGACATCAATCCAGGTTCTCCACATCTTTCTAAACAAGTCTCTCCTATTTCAAACAAGGCGTGTTAGTTTTCCTTTGTTTTCTCAACTTGTAAATGTACCTTTTACTAGAGTGTTTATCTTTGTTTGCTGTACTTTGAACATAAGACTAGAGGGGAGTCCTCTGAGCTCTTTAAGTTTGATTACCCTGTAAGGTTAATTTCCATACTGATTTTACAGAGATGATTTTTACCTTTTTCTTTAATTAAAAGCCTTATTTATAAGAACCTGATTGATTTTTCCTTGTTTTAAGATCCAAGCAGTTTGGATCTTGATTCACCAGAAGTTGGTGGGAGGAAGGAGGGGGGATGGTTAATTTCTCCTTGTTTTAAGATCCAAGGGGGTTGGATCTGTATTCACCAGGGAATTGGTGAAAGGTTTCTCAAGGCTACCCAGGGGAGGAAATTAGCCTTGGGATGGTGGTTAAGCTTAGAAGTTTTCATGCAGGTCCCTACATTTGTACCCTAAACTTCAAAGTGGGGATACAGCCTTGACACAGGTACTCTCTGTGGATCACCCCACTCAATGCGTCTTCATTCTAGGAAGCAAGCCAGCTAGACAGTAAAACATCAGACGCTGCTCCCAATACTACACTCAGTGTTTCCAAAATTAGTAGACTTTATGGCCACAAGAGACCTTTACAGCATCTCATCTAAGCACCTGCATATCATAGGCCTCCTGTATAGTACAATAGTTACTTTTTGGGCGCACACATTCCAGAAAGGCATCTAGTCT
Organism: Chrysemys picta bellii; assembly: GCF_011386835.1. NCBI lineage: Eukaryota > Metazoa > Chordata > Testudines > Emydidae > Chrysemys > Chrysemys picta. Next base: position 135,185 of record NW_027052776.1, on the reverse strand, counting down.
TCATTCAATGACATCAAGAGATGGAGAATCCACCACTTTCCCTTTTAGTGAGTGCCAGGGGGCTCCATTTCCCCTTCCACTAGCTCGCCATTTACAGGGAGACAGAGCAGTACCTGCAGCAGGGAGCGGGAGTTGCTGAAGGCCTCAGAGGCGCAGCCCCTGCAGTGTCTCAGGCACCTGGCGCAAGTGGCGGATGATGCGGGTGCATCACTTTGGCCGTGACGTCCTCCTCCTGCAAAGGAACGAAAACCTGTCAGAGACTCAAACGCCCCGAGGAATCAGGGGGAATTAAGGGCACCTGGAACCAGCAGTATTTAAACTGACTACCTGCCCACCACTGAGGGATGAATTCACCTCCTGAACCCCAGAATGGAGTCTTCTTGTCCTTTCTAGTAACCTCCAGTGCCAACCCACCACCTTGTAGGGTGAGCTCCTGCTACCTCCCTCTCAGTGCCCTTGACAGCTGTTCTACCTCCAAACCACAGCTCAACTTATCAGAACCCTCTTCTCCACCCCAACCCAGGTTGCGCAGGGAGGCGGCCCTAGCAGGGGGGGCAGGAGGGATTCTGCCAGCAGTGAAGTGGGTTGCGGGGAAGTTGAGATCTTGCCCCAAGTTATCCCAGACACTAATGCCAAGCTACAGGATGGCAGCATCTAGTGTCAGTGGAGTCCAAGCACTATTTGAACCCGACAGTTTTGGATCAATTTCACACAAGGGGAGGTGAAGAGCACCCCCAGCAACACACACACCACTCCTGTAGGTGGGAGGGGAACAAGAGAAAGGACAAAAGAAGTAAGAGATGAAGAGAAAGGAAGGAGGGATGGAGGAAAAGGTAAAATGAAAAGGACAAACCCTAGTGTCCCCATGTCGGACATCAGGAATGGTAACATACATAAGCCAGTATGTGAACACTTCAATCTCCCTGGTCATTCTATTACAGATTTAAAAGTCACTATCATTGAACAAAAAAACTTCAGAAACAGACTTCAAAGAGAAACAGCAGAACTAAAATTCATTTGCAAATTCAACACCATTAATCTGGGCTTGAATAGGGACTGGGAGTGGCTGGCTCACTACAGAAACAGCTTTTCCTCTCCTGGAATTGACACCTCCTCATCTATTATTTGGAGTGGACTACATCCACCCTGATTTTTGAATTGGCCCTGTCAACACTGGTTCTCCACTTGTGAAGTAACTCCCTGCTCTCCATGTGTCAGTATATAATGCCTGCATCTGTAACTTTCACTCTATGCATCCGAAGAAGTGAGGTTTTTACTCACGAAAGCTTATGCCCAAATAAATCTGTTAGTCTTTAAGGTGCCACCAGACTCCTTGTTGTTTTCCTAATATCCCCAGTGATTCTACGGGACAAAATCCCAGGGAGGGAATAAAATTCTGCCACCTTAAACTAGTGTTTTCCATGCCTAGAATTCAGATGGCACCAGGTGGATCAGACTGAACAGGTTACAAACCTCTCCGAGGCACTTACTTTCTCAACAGGGACTTCTGTTTTCTAGTAAAATGGGTAAAAGGAAAGGAGAAAACTCGAAAGAGGCTCCTGCTCACACTCACATATGTGAACCCTAATACTCTCTCAGTCCTCAAAGAGAGCTCGAGAAGGATACTTGCTGAAGCAAAGCCACAGGGGTCTCTGAGGTTTCCCTGGCCCTGCGCCCCTGTTTTGCCTGGCTGATGTGAGCATCTCTCTCTGAGGTCACCACCTCCCTAACACCTTTGACCAATAGGCTGAGGTCCTGAAAAGGCCTTTGTGATGTCACTGCCACACCCACCCATCCCCGGAAGTGCTAATGTCCTGCTGCTGGCCTGACACTTTGAAGGTTTGAGCTACTCTGTGTGGATCACCCCACTCAATGCGTCTTCATTCTAGGAAGCAAGCCGGCTAGACAGTAAAACATCAGAGGCTGCTCCCAATACTACACTCAGTGTTTCCAAAAGTAGGAGACTTTCTGGCCAGAAGAGACCTTTACAGCATCTCATCTAAGCCCCTCCATATCTTAGGCTTCCAGTATAGTACAATAGTTACTTTTTGGGCACACACGTTCCAGAAAGGCATCTAGTCTTCAATCAATGACATCAAGAGTTGGAGAATCCACCATTTTCCCTTTTAGTGAGTGCCAGGGGGCTCCATTTCCCCTTCCACTACCTCCCCATTTACAGTGAGCCAGAGCAGTACCTGCAGCAGGGAGCGGGAGTTGCTGATGGCCTCAGAGGCACAGCCCCTGCAGTGTCTCAGGAATCTGGCGCAAGTGCCGGATGATGCGGAGCTGGTGCATCACTTTTGGCCGTGACGTCCTCCTGCTGCAAGGGAACGAGAACCTGTCAGAGACTCAAACGCCCCGAGGAATCTGGAGGAATTAAGGGCACCTGGAACCAGCAGTATTTCCACCCAGCACCTGCCGACCACTGAGGGATAAATTCACCTCCTGAACCCCAGAATGGAGTCTTCTTCTCCTTTCTAGTAACCTCCAGTGCCAACCCCCCTCCTTGTAGGGTGAGCTCCTGCTATCTCCCCCTCAGTGCCCTTGACAGCTGTTCCACCTCCAAACCACAGCTCAAGTTATTAGTACCTTTGGACACAGACTGGCTAACCTAGTGAGGAGGGCTTTAAACTAGGTTCGACGGGGACAGGTGAGCAAAGCCCACAGGTAAGTGGGGAACATGGAGACCGGGGAGATGGGTCAAAAACGAGAGGGAGTGTGGGCTATATTGTCAGAGAGAAAGGAGGGTCAGGACAAAACTGGGAGGAAAGATCAAACCAGGGTCTTAGATGCCTATATACAAATGCGAGAAGTATGGGGAATAAGCAGGAAGAACTGGAAGTGCTAATAAATAAATACAACTATGACATTGTTGGCATCACTGAAACTTGGTGGGATAATACACATGATTGGAATGTTGGTGTGGATGGGTACAGCTTGCTCAGGAAGGATAGACAGGGGAAAAAGGGAGGAGGTGTTGCCTTGTATATTAAAAATGTACACACTTGGACTGAGGTAGAGATGGACATAGGAGACGGAAGTGTTGAGAGTCTCTGGGTTAGGCTAAAAGGGGTAAAAAACAAGGGAGATGTCATGCTAGGAGTCTACTACAGGCCACCTAATCAGGTGGAAGAGGTGGATGAGGCTTTTTTTATATTCTTATTGATAAACTAGGCAAATACAATTTAGATGGGGCTACTATAAGGTGGGTGCATAACTGGCTGGATAACCGTACTCAGAGAGTTGTTATTAATAGTTCCCAATCCTGCTGGAAAGCCATAACGAGTGGGGTATCGCAGCGGTCTGTTTTGGGACCGGCGCTGTTCAATATCTTCATCAACGACTTAGATATTGGCATAGAAAGTACGCTTATTAAGTTTGCGGATGATACCAAACTGGGAGGGATTGCAACTGCTTTGGAGGACAGGGTCATAATTCAAAATGATCTGGACAAATTGGAGAAATGGTCTGAGTTAAACAGGATGAAGTTTAACAAAGACAAATGCAAAGTGCTCCACTTAGGAAGGAACAATCAGTTTCACACATACAGAATGGGAAGAGACTGTCTAGGAAGGAGTACGGCAGAAAGGGATCTAGGGGTTATAGTGGACCACAAGCTAAATATTAGTCAACAGTGTGATGCTGTTGCAAAAAAAGCAAACCTGATTCTGGGATGTATTAACAGGTGTGTTGTGAGCAAGACACGAGAAGTCATTCTTCCGCTCTACTCTGCTCTGGTTAGGCCTCAGCTGGAGTATTGTGTCCAGTTCTGGGCACCGCATTTTAAAAAAGATGTGGAGAAATTGGAAAGGGTCCAGAGAAGAGCAACAAGAATGATTAAAGGTCTTGAGAACATGACCTATGAAGGAAGGCTGAAAGAATTGGCTTTGTTTAGTTTGGAAAAGAGAAGACTGAGAGGAGACATGATAGCAGTTTTCAGGTATTTAAAAGGGTGTCATAAGGAGGTGGGAGAAAACTTGTTCACCTTAGCCTCTAAGGATAGAACCAGAAGCAAAGGGTTTAAACTGCAGCAAGGGAGGTCTAGGTTGGACATTAGGAAAAAGTTCCTAACTGTCAGGGTGGTTAAACACTGGAATAAATTGCCGAGGGAGGTTGTGGAATCTCCATCTCTTGAGATATTTAAGAGTAGGTTAGATAAATGTCTATCAGGGATGGTCTAGATGGTATTTGGTCCTGCCATGCGGGCAGGGGACTGGACTCGATGACCTCTCGAGGTCCCTTCCAGTCCTAGAATCTATGAATGTATGAAAAAAACACTGTTCTCCACCCCCACCCAGGTTGGCCAGGGAGGCGGCTCTAGCAGGGGGGGCAGGAGGGATTCTGGCAGCAGTGAAGTGGGTTGAGGGGAAGTTGAGATCTTGCCCCAAGTCATCCCAGACACTAATGCTAAGCCACAGGATGGCAGCATCTAGTGTCAGTGGAGTCCAAACACTATTTCAACCCCACAGTTTTTGAGGAACAGGAGAAAGGAGAAAAGAAGTAAGAGATGAAGAGAAAGGAAGGAGCGATGGAGGAAAAGGTAAAACAAAAAGGACAAATCCTAATGTCCCCAGTGATTCTACGGCACAAAATCCAAGGGATGAAATAAAATTCTGCCATCTTAAACTACTGTTTTCCATGCCTAGAATTCAGCTGGCACCAGGTGGATCAGACTGAACAGGTTACAAACCTCTCCGAGGCACTTACTTTCTCAACAGGGACGTCTGTTTTCTAGTAAAATCAGTAAAAGGAAAGGAAACAACTCGAAAGAGGTTCCTCCTCGCATTCACATATGTGAACCCTAATACTCTCTCAGTCCTCAAAGAGAGACCTCGAGAAGGAGACTTCCTGAAGCAAAGCCACAGGGGTCTCTGAGGTTTCCCTGGCCCTGGGCCCCTGTCCTGCCTGGCTGATATCAGCATCTCTCTCTGAGGTCACCACCTCCCTAACACATTTGACCAATAAGCTGACATCCTGCAAAAGGCCTTTGCGATGTCACTGCCACACCCAACCAAACCCTGACCCCAAATATGGCGATCAGTAATACCCCGAGCATGTAGGCAAGAGTCTCTAGCCTGACCCTTGTTTGCCATTATGCTATTTACGTACCATTGCTTGGTTTTCCTCGGCTACTATGTTTTACCATTAAACCATTCCCTCCATAAACTTATCCAACTTAATCTTAAAACCAGACAGGTCCGTTGCCCCCACCGTTTCCCTCGGAAGGCCGTTCCAATATTTCACCCCTCTGACGGTCAGAAACCTTCGTCTGATTTCAAGCCTGAACTTCCCCACGGCCAGTTTATATCCATTGGTTCTCGTGTCCACATTAGTACTCAGCTGAAATAATTCCTCTCCCTCCCTTGTATTTATCCCTCTGATATATTTAAAGATAGCAATCATATCCCCCCTCAGCCTTCGTTTTGTCAGACTAAACAACCCGAGCTCCTCTAATCTCTTTTCATACGACAGGTTTTCCATTCCTCTGATCATCCTAGTCGCCCTTCTCTGCACCCGTTCCAATTTGAGTTCATCTTTTTTAAACATGGGAGACCAGAACTACACACAGTACTCCAAATGAGGTCTCACCAGTGCCGTATACAACGGAAGCAGGACCTCCTTATCCCTACTAGATATACCTCGCCTAATACATCCCAAGACCGCATTGGCTTTTTTCACAGCCACGTCACATTGTCGACTCATAGTCATCCTGCGCTCTACAAGGACCCCTAGGTCCTTCTCCTCTTCCGTTACTTCTAACCAATGCGTCCCCATCTTGTAACTAAAATTGTTATTAGTCATCCCCAAGTGCATCACCTTACACTTTTCACTATTAAATTTCATCTTATTTCTGACACTCCAATTCACAAGCTCATTCAAGTCTCCCTGCAGAATATCCCTATCCTCCTCCGAATTTGCAACTCCTCCCACCTTCGTATCATCCGCAAACTTTATCAGCCCACTCTTGCAATCGGTTCCGAGGTCAGTTATAAATAGATTAAATAAAATGGGTCCCAAAACCGAACCTTGAGGCACTCCACTAGTAACCTCCCTCCAACCCGACAGTTCACCCTTTAATACGACCCGCTGCATTCTCCCCATTAACCAATTCTTTATCCACCTCTGGATTTTCATATCGATCCCCATGTTTTCCAGTTTAACCAATAATTCCTCATGTGGTACAGTATCAAACGCTTTACTGAAATCCAGGTATATTAGGTCCACCGCATTTCCCTTATCTAATAAGTCCGTTACATGGTCCTGCCATGCGGGCAGGGGACTGGACTCGATGACCTCTCGAGGTCCCTTCCAGTCCTAGAATCTATGAACGTATGAAAAAAACACTGTTCTCCACCCCCACCCAGGTTGGCCAGGGAGGCGGCTCTAGCAGGGGGGGGAGGAGGGATTCTGGCAGCAGTGAAGTGGGTTGCGGGGAAGTTGAGATCTTGACCCAAGTCATCCCAGACACTAATGCTAAGCCACAGGATGGCAGCATCTAGTGTCAGTGGAGTCCAAACACTATTTCAACCCCACAGTTTTCGATGAACTTCCCACAAGGAGAGGTGATGAGCACCCCCAGCAACACACACACACAGACACACACACCACTCCTGGTGGTGGGAGGGGAACAGGAGAAAGGACAAAAGAAGTAAGAGATGAAGAGAAAGGAAGGAGGGATGGAGGAAAAGGTAAAACAAAAAGGACAAACCCTAATTTCCCCAGTGATTCTACGGCACAAAATCCAAGGGATGGAATAAAATTCTGCCATCTTAAACTACTGTTTTCCATGCCTAGAATTCAGCTGGCACCACGTGGATCAGACTGAGCAGCTGCCAAAACCTCTTGGAGGCTCTTACCTTCTAAACAGGGACGTCTGTTTTCTAGTAAAATCAGTAAAAGGAAAGGAGACAACTCGAAAGAGGCTCCTGCATGCACTCACGTACGTGAACCCTAACACTCTCTCAGTCCTCAAAGAAAGACCCCGAGAAGGAGACTTGCTGAAGCAAAGCCACAGGGTCTCTGAGGTTTCCCTGGCCCTGTGCTCCTGTCCTGCCAGGCTGATGTCAGCATCTCTCTCTGAGGTCACCACCTCTCTAACACATTTGACCAATAAGCTGACATCCTGCAAAAGGCCTTTGTGATGTCACTGCCACACCCAACCAAACCCTCAAGTGCTAATGTCCTGCTGCTGGCCTGACACTTTGAAGGTTTGAGGTTGTCATAACTATAAAGGGAAGGGTAACAGCTGTCCTGTGTACAGTACTATAAAATCCTCCTGGCCAGAGACTCCAAAATCCTTTTCCCTCTAAAGGGTTAAGAAGCTCAGGTAACCTGGCTGGCATCTGACCTAAAGGACCAATAAGGGGACAAGATACTTTCAAATCTTGGGGAGGGGAAGGCTTTTGTTTGTGTTCTTTGTTTGTGTGGGTGTTCGCCCTCGGGACTGAGAGGGACCAGACATCAATCCAGGTTCTCCACATCTTTCTAAACAAGTCTCTCCTATTTCAAACAAGGCGTGTTAGTTTTCCTTTGTTTTCTCAACTTGTAAATGTACCTTTTCCTAGAGTGTTTATCTTTGTTTGCTGTACTTTGAACCTAAGACTAGAGGGGAGTCCTCTGAGCTCTTTAAGTTTGATTACCCTGTAAGGTTAATTTCCATACTGATTTTACAGAGATGATTTTTACCTTTTTCTTTAATTAAAAGCCTTATTTTTAAGAACCTGATTGATTTTTCCTTGTTTTAAGATCCAAGGAGTTTGGATCTTGATTCACCAGGAGTTGGTGGGAGGAAGGAGGGGAATGGTTAATTTCTCCTTCTTTTAGATCCAAGGGGGTTGGATCTGTATTCACCAGGGAATTGGTGAAAGGTTTCTCAAGGCTACCCAGGGGAGGAAATTAGCCTTGGGATGGTGGTTAAGCTTAGAAGTTTTCATGCAGGCCCCTACATTTGTACCCTAAACTTCAAAGTGGGGATACAGCCTTGACACAGGTACTCTCTGTGGATCACCCCACTCAATGCGTCTTCATTCTAGGAAGCAAGCCGGCTAGACAGTAAAACATCACAGGCTGCTCCCAATACTACACTCAGTGTTTCCAAAATTTGTAGACTTTATGGCCACAAGAGACCTTTAGAGCATCTCATCTAAGCACCTGCATATCATAGGCCTCCTGTATAGTACAATAGTTACTTTTTGGGCACACACATTCCAGAAAGGCATCTAGTCTTCATTCAATGACATCAAGAGATGGAGAATCCACCACTTTCCCTTTTAGTGAGTGCCAGGGGGCTCCATTTCCCCTTCCACTAGCACCCCATTTACAGTGAGACAGAGCAGTACCTGCAGCAGGGAGCGGGAGTTGCTGAAGGCCTCAGAGGCGCAGCCCCTGCAGTGTCTCAGGCACCTGGCGCAAGTGGCGGATGATGCGGGTGCATCACTTTGGCCGTGACGTCCTCCTCCTGCAAGGGAACGAGAACCTGTCAGAGACTCAAACGCCCCGAGGAATCAGGGGGAATTAAGGGCACCTGGAACCAGCAGTATTTAAACTGACTACCTGCCCACCACTGAGGGATGAATTCACCTCCTGAACCCCAGAATGGAGTCGTCTTCTCCTTTCTAGTAACCTCCCGTGCCAACCCACCACCTTGTAGGGTGAGCTCCTGCTACCTCCCCCTCAGTACCCTTGACAGCTGTTCTACCTCCAAACCACAGCTCAAGTTATCAGAACCCTCTTCTCCACCCCAACCCAGGTTGCGCAGGGAGGCGGCCCTAGCAGGGGGGGCAGGAGGGATTCTGCCAGCAGTGAAGTGGGTTGCGGGGAAGTTGAGATCTTGCCCCAAGTTGTCCCAGACACTAATGCTAAGCCACAGGATGGCAGCATCTAGTGTCAGTGGAGTCCAAGCACTATTTGAACCCGACAGTTTTGGATCAACTTCCCACAAGGGGAGGTGAAGAGCACCCCCAGCAACACACACACCACTCCTGGAGGTGGGAGGGGAACAAGAGAAAGGACAAAAGAAGTAAGAGATGAAGAGAAAGGAAGGAGGGATGGAGGAAAAGGTAAAACGAAAAGGACAAACCCTAGTGTCCCCAGTGATTCTATGGGACAAAATTCCAGGGAGGGAATAAAATTCTGCCACCTTAAACTACTGTTTTCCATGCCGAGAATTCAGCTGGCACCAGATGGATCAGACTGAGCAGGTTCCAAAACCTCTTGGAGGCTCTGTGGAAGCAGAGAAAAGAACTGACAGAAGGGAACTGCAATGCATGATGGTTGTTAGCAAGAGTCAGGCTTCGTAGAAGGGAACTGCAATGCATGATGGTTGTTAGCAAGAGTCAGGCTTCGTTAGCAAGAGACAGTCTTTGTTAGCAAGAGTCAAGCTAGCTGTGACCCTGATAACCCTGATAACGCGAGATTTGTAGAAGCGAGGATTGTGTGAGGATTGTGTGAGACGGGTGAGAAAGAGCTGTGTAAGAAGTCATTGTGACCTCAGTATAGATAAGGTGTAGAAGACCTTGTGTAGATAAGGTATAGAAACTAATTGTATGTAGGCAAGAGTCAAAACAAGTAAGGAAATGAGATATCAAGATGGCCTATGTATAAACAAAATGCAGCTGTCCCTCATTATTTCTGTAATGAAAGGTATAAATGCTTGCTGTAATTAGTTACCAGGGAGAGACCTGCTTTGCTCTCTCCCTCTGCACATGTGAGAGTTAATAAAGCATCTGACTTGCTGTACCTAAAACAAAATAGTGAGAACTCAGTTTTTCTCCGACAATTTGGGGGCTCGTCCGGGATGGCAACGCCCACTGAGGCAACGGCAGCTGCTACGGATCGTTCCCCTTCGAACCCCATGGCGCCACAATAGAGGTAAGAGACCTTTTGAAATCTCTATTGGGGTGTCGGAGGAGGACTGTCCGTGGGGCCGTCTGCCCCTGTTGGGCTCACGCCATCCGAACTTATTGACTGTGCAGCAAGGTCAGATGCTGAGCGGCGTAATAGGGGAATTGTTTGCCGCCCCCTGTAAGCATATGCTAGGTGCATAGGGTTTGCACCTGTATTGAGGAGTTGTTACTGCCTCAAGAGGGGTTTTTACCGCCTCAAGTGATGCATCGAGGTACTTGGGAATAGTACCTGGAGGTACTCAGGAGTAGTACCTGGTATAAGGCCTTGGTATGTTGGTGTGTGTAGTCTGTGTGTGTGTGTGTGTGTGTACACAGTGTGAATTGAGTGTTACCGGAAGACGCCCAGAGTACTCTGCGAAGTCTTTTGGCTCGTGACCAGAACTACTCTAACGCAAGCCCGGTAACTAGAGGATCTTTTAGGAGATCCGACCCATGTAGGTTGACTCGGCCTGGCATCGTCCGGCGAGGAGGCTACCTGGGTCTAGGAGTGTGTGCACCCATCTTCCCTCCCCTTTTCCTCTCCGTGTGAGCCACAGACAGTCTGACCATCTCACTGGATGCAACAGAGTAAGCGGCGCTTTCTCTCTGAGATTAGCCGACGCTCTTTGCTGAAGGGAGGTGTAGGGGGTCATGGCTATCCTCGTTAGTCACTCCTGTGTGAATACCCTGTAGGGAGAATCCTTAGTTTATGAGCCGCTAGCGCGGACAGGGCATCCTTCCCCTTTGAGTGTGTGATTGGAAAATGGTTGGGGGACAGTCTAAGTCTTCCCTCTCACCCCCTAAGGGTACCCCAGCTTATTTCATGTACGTACATTATGGCCCGAAAACCTGCAGGTATTTAAATAGTTGGAATCTTTACACGCGTGCTAATCCATCTAAACAATGTCCACTAGAAGGTACCTTTGATTTAGACAAACTTAAATACCTTAAAGAAACTCTGGCTTCACCAAAAGCCTCTGATACACAGTGGGAGCAATTTGTCTGTTGGTGGGAGGAAGCAACAAAGAGACTCCAGGAGTCTCGAGTGCGGAGTCTAAAGGACTCCCAGGAAAAGTTAAAAGCCCAAGTACAACATTTACAGCTTAAATGCAAGGCATCCAGCTGTTTACCCCCTAGAGCGATTCCTTCTGCTCCTGTGTATCCTAATCCCGTTCAAGCAATTCCTTCTGCTCCCCTTTATCCCCAATTAGTTAGATCTGACAGTGAGGAGGAAACTGCTGAGGATATTTTAGATTTCTTCAGTAACATTCAGCAGCAGCAGCAGCCTGAGCTGCCTCCTCCCCCTGCACAGCCTGGGTCTGCTAACGAATCTCACCCGGCAGTGCCAGTTTCACCACCGCATGTATCAGCTGCACACATTGTTCTCTCTTCCCCTGGGAGAGAAGCCTCCTCTTCACCACAAAGAGGTGATTCTGAGCCTCCCAGTAACTCCCCTGATTCTAATCCCTCTGAGGAAAGTACCCGTTATCTTACTAGAAGTGTGGCACATGCACTCCAGGTTCCTTTAAGAGGCCTGGAACTATTTCTCAAATGCGTACTTTTCTTGGCATGACTGGGTACTGTAGACAATGGATTTTAGGCTATGCAACAATGATTAAACCCTTACAGGATCTGACTAAGTCAGGTACCCCTGAGCCTCTTCCTTGGTCTCCAGAGGCTGAACAAGCTTTTGTTGCTATCAAGCAAAGTCTGTCCAGTGCACCAGCCCTGGGACTTCCTGATTATGCTAAACCATTCACTCTTTTCTGTCATGAGCGTAATGGGTTTGCTTTGGCTGTATTAACGCAAAAGCACGGAGACAAACACCGTCCCATTGCTTATTACAGTACTGCCCTAGACGCTGTGGCAGCTGGATTTCCCCCTTGCCTGCGTGCTGTAGCTGCAGCAGCTCTTGCTGTTCAGGTATCTGAATCTATTGTCTTAGGATCTCCTTTGATTGTTGCTGTCCCTCATGCTGTGGCTGCTCTCTTGTTAAAATCTAAGACACAGCATCTATCCACGTCTCGTCTTACAAAATATGAGCTTGTCTTGTTGTCTTCATCTCATATCACTTTGGCTCGTTGCCCTGTTCTAAATCCTGCCTCCTTGTTGCCTGGGCCCGAAGACGGAGACCCACATGACTGTGTGTCTGTGACATCGGTTCTCTCTCGTCCAAGAGATGATTTACTAGATGTGCCTTTGCAAAATCCTGATCTTATTTACTTTGTAGATGGTTCGTGCTTGCGAGATTCTAAGGGCAAATTGGTTGCTGGTTATGCTGTGTGCTCTGCACATGCTGTTATTGAAAGTGCTTTCCTTCCTTCTGTGTTTTCTGCTCAAGTGGCCGAACTTGCGGCTTTAACTCGAGCCTGCATTCTAGCACAGGATCAAGCAGTCACAATCTATACAGACTCTCGTTATGCTTTTGGAGTGGTACATGATTATGGGTTGCTCTGGAAGTATAGAGGTTTTCTTACATCCACTGGTTCTCCTATTAAGAACAGTCTGTATGTCTCTGCTCTTTTAGATGCTCTTTTATTGCCCAAAGCTATAGCTGTCGTGAAATGTACAGCTCACCAGACCCCTCATGATGAAGTTACCCGTGGAAATGCTTTGGCAGACTCTGCAGCCAAAGCCGCGGCCCTTTCTGCACCTCAGGCTGAATATACTTGTGCTTTGATTGAGCAGCCTCCACTAGCCTCCCTTGAGGATCTGGCCAAGATCCAGGAAGCTGCACCGGCAGCTGAGAAACGTTTTTGGAGTGCTAATGGCTGTATTCTACACCCTGATCATCTTTGGCGTGCCCCAGCTGGTCGCCTGGTTGCACCGAAGATGCTAATGCCCTATCTTGCTCGTGTATACCACAGAATGGCTCACGTGAGCAAAGGGGGGATGGTTGCTGCAGTTAACCGAGATTGGTGTGCATTCGGGTTCCCAGTCATTGCACATCACTACTGTCAACAATGTGTGATTTGTCAGCAGCATAACATTGGTAAAGCTGTTAAAGTTAGGCAGGCAGCTCCCCCTCCCCCTTGGGGACCTTTTGTAAATATTCAGATTGATTTTATTCAACTGTCTAAATGTTGTGGCTATGAATATGTATTGGTTTTGGTGGATGTATTTTCAAATTGGGTTGAAGCTTTTCCCTGCAGGAAAGCAGATGCCAGGACTGTTGTGAAACTTCTGCTTAAAGATTTTGTACCACGATTTGGCATCCCTGTGAGTATCAACAGTGACCGTGGAACTCATTTTACTGGACAGATTGTAAAGGAGTTATGTGCAGCTTTGCAGACTCAACACAACCTTCACTGTCCCCACCATCCGCAGTCTGCTGGGACAGTGGAACGCCAGAATGGAATTCTGAAAAATAAACTGGCCAAGATTTGTGCTGAAACAAACTTGAAGTGGCCAGATGCCCTTCCTCTGGCACTAATGAGTATGAGGGCCACTCCCAATCGAAAGACTGGACTCAGCCCTCATGAGATTCTGACAGGGCGCGCGATGAGACTACCAACTGCGCCCCCACTGACCCTAGCTCAGATGGACATTCATTTAATGGATGACACAATGCTTAAGTATTGTCAGACACTAATGAAATGTGTTAAGTCTTTCTATACACAGGTGAAAGAAGCACTACCCAAGGATCCTGTGCAGCCCTGCCACTCGCTGGAACCAGGAGACTGGGTCTACATAAAGGTCCATCAGCGAAAGACTGCCCTGGCTCCACGCTGGAAAGGTCCTTTCCAAGTCCTGCTAACTACCAACACTGCTGTGAAGTGCCAAGGACTGCCCACCTGGACCCATGCTTCACACTGCAAAAAGACCCCTCCGCCTGGAGAGGATTCTCCAGCAGCTGATCAGCCTGTTTCTCCTGCTAGCTCTGCTGTGCCTCCTGGACAGCAGGGAAAGAGGACAAGGTGAAGTGCTAGTAACCTCTCCCTTGTCCACTGACAGATCTACTGTGCCTTTGAATTCTTTTACAGGAACCACACCAGTACAGGGTGAAGTGCTAGTAACCTCTCCCCTGCACTGTGGTGAATCACAACTGTTTTTAAAGAAGAAAAGAAGAAACACTCGCTCTGCTGAAACCACCAAAGTCCAGAACTTTCTAACTACAAAAGACATTAAGAACTGGCCCTGGTGGAAGAAACGAAGTATTGTTTATTGGCAAGGAGGGAACTGTGGGGAACGTTCCTGGGAATGTGGGGTCCAGTGGTGGGGTGGATTCTTTCCAGGATCAGGGCTTTGTGCTTATGGACAGGTACCTTCAGGATGCACTGCCCTCCCTAATTGGCTTTCAGATGATGAATATCAAAAACGCCTTGCCATTACAAAGACTACACCCACCACCACTAGTCCCTTGACCCTTGCCACCACCACTGTAACTTATCCAGATACAAACAGTACTACACATTCCAATGAAACTCATTGGCCAAGACTTTCACATCTCAGTGATTTACTGAAATTTTGCTCAGAGAAATTATTCTTTAAAGTTCAAGATAATGTATATGAGCAAACAATTGAATGGAAAACAAATGGATCTGTAGAGATAAAAGTACATGATATCACTACTAGTGAACCCTAAGAATTAATAACTGCAATTGATGGGTTCTATAGTGAAATAGATATGATGATTGTTCCTGGAATTTGTACTGTGTTAAATGAAAGAGGCCCTTATTGTTATTTGATCACCCAATTAGTGAACAATCGAACAAGCACTCAAAGAGTTTGTTCTGCCACTGGAAATTTTACCTGCATAGAAATGATTCCAGTGACTGATAATGTGACTTGTACCTTACTGCAATACACTCCATCTTATACCATTAATGTTAATGCCTCCCGGAAATACATAAAGGTATTTGACCAACAGATGTGGTATAGTACTACACCAAAGAGAGATGTAGTAGGATATCGATGGACTGTGATTAACACCACACTAGGAACTGTTAAATTTTCATTGCCCTTATCCAGTTTCCAGATTACCTCTACATACCCGAACTGTTCACAAGGGGCTGCCATTAGATTAGCACAACAGAGGGCTTGGGTTATTTCTTCTAGAAAGAGAAGAGACTTGACCGGATCCCTGTGGGATGGGGCCAATAGTGCAGCAGCAGTTTGGAATATTTTTAAGAATCAGGAACATGATGAGAAATTGGGCCAACTAGAGAAGGCCATAGGCCTTGTTTCTGGAGCACAACTAACCCAGGTACAGGCTGGAGTTGGTGAGTTACATGTTATCTCCGCCCTTAGTTCTATGACCCAGAAGTTACTGACAGAGATGGTATTGAATATCACTGAGGCTGGGAAGGCATTGCAGTGGGATCTAGCATGCTCAGAGATTCAGGATTTCTTGAATGACCAGCTAATGGCCATTCGGAATGATCTAGAGCACCAGGCTTGGCCCACTGCCCTTACAGACACGTCAGGAGTACCATCTGACCTGTGGCCATGGAGACATACTTGGAAACTTTCTGGGTGGAAGTGTGGACGTTCTCAGTGCTCCTTCCAAGCATATGGACCGGTACAGGGGGTGTGGGCTCCCACATACCGTATCCTGCCGGGTCCATGGGGAGGATGCATATGGGATTGGGTAATTCATCGAGACATCTGGGAAATTAGACTACCTGGTATGCCCAATCGATTCTTAGTTAGTGCTCCTAGGATTACACTTGACATTTGGATGGGGTTAGGTAACCTGTGGACATTCTGGCCATTAGAACCCCCACAGCTTCAGTGTACACGTAAACTGAAGCCAGGAGAAGTTGTCACTCTCTATGACTACGTTTGCTGGGAGGGTAGGGGACAAGGAACTACCCTGACAGGACACTTACTCTTCCAAGCTAATGATAGCTGTGTGTATGTTAATGACACCATATCACAAGACATACATTTTAATCTCACTACCACTGCAGGCAATCATATCATTTACTGGCCTGCAGATAGAGTTTTTCAAGTAGCCCTTAGGTTCCAGATACCCTTTAATTGGACTAGCTTACTATCTGATAGATTTCAAAATTTGCTTTCATTGTTACCTGAGATTCAGAAAATCTCTGAGGTACAAGGGCAAATTCACATGCTTCAAAATGTATATCAAGTAGAAAAGTATGCCTTTCACACTGCTTATAGAGTATCTACCTTATGTACTAAATATGATGTATTGTGCTTTATGACAAAGGCTGTACAACAACCCCATTATAGTATTGCTATGGGAATGTTATTGCTTGTATTGTTATTAGTTAGCTTAGGATTATGTTATTGTTGTTGTAAAAGATGTAATAATAGTAATACCTTTCATGTTCATGCTAATCATGCATTATCATTGCATCCAATCAAAACCCCTAAGGTTGAAGCATCTAATTTAGAATCTGAAGTCCAGGACTTGATGCAAATAGAGATTTGAGAATGTTTGTTGTACTAGAAGTACAAAAGGGGGGGTTGTGGAAGCAGAGAAAAGAACTGACAGAAGGGAACTGCAATGCATGATGGTTGTTAGCAAGAGTCAGGCTTCGTAGAAGGGAACTGCAATGCATGATGGTTGTTAGCAAGAGTCAGGCTTCGTTAGCAAGAGACAGTCTTTGTTAGCAAGAGTCAAGCTAGCTGTGACCCTGATAACCCTGATAACGCGAGATTTGTAGAAGCGAGGATTGTGTGAGGATTGTGTGAGACGGGTGAGAAAGAGCTGTGTAAGAAGTCATTGTGACCTCAGTATAGATAAGGTGTAGAAGACCTTGTGTAGATAAGGTATAGAAACTAATTGTATGTAGGCAAGAGTCAAAACAAGTAAGGAAATGAGATATCAAGATGGCCTATGTATAAACAAAATGCAGCTGTCCCTCATTATTTCTGTAATGAAAGGTATAAATGCTTGCTGTAATTAGTTACCAGGGAGAGACCTGCTTTGCTCTCTCCCTCTGCACATGTGAGAGTTAATAAAGCATCTGACTTGCTGTACCTAAAACAAAATAGTGAGAACTCAGTTTTTCTCCGACAGCTCTTACCTTCTAATTTTCAAGTAAAATCAGTAAAAGGAAAGGAGAAAACTCGAAAGAGGCTCCTGCTCGCACTCACATACGTCAACCCTAACACTCTCTCAGTCCTCAAAAAGAAACCTCGAGAAGGAGACTTGCTGAAGCAAAGCCACTGGGGTCTCTGAGGTTTCCCTGGTCGTAAGCCCCTGTCCTCCCTGGCTGAAGACAGCATCTCTCTCTGAGGTCACCACCTCCCTAACACCTTTGACCAGTACGCTGAGGTCCTTGAAAAAGCCTTTGTGATATCACTGCCACACCCAACCAAACCCTAAAGTGCTCATGTCCTGCTGCTGGCCTGACACTTTGAAGGTTTGAGCTACGCTCTGTGGATCACACCACAAAATTCGTCTTCATTCTAGGAAGCAAGCTAGCTAGACAGTAAAACATCAGAGGCTGCTCCCAATACTACACTCAGTGTTTCCAAAAGTAGGAGACTTTCTGGCCAGAAGAGACCTTTACAGCATCTCATCTAACCCCCTCCATATCATAGGCTTCCAGTATAGTACAATAGTTACTTTTTGGGCACACACATTCCAGAAAGGCATCTAGTCTTCAATCAATGACATCAAGAGTTGGAGAATCCACCACTTTCCCTTTTAGTATGTGCCAGGGGGCTCCATTTCCCCTTCCACTAGCTCCCCATTTACAGTGAGCCAGAGCAGTACCTGCAGCAGGGAGAGGGAGTTGCTAAGGCCTCAGAGGAACAGCCCCTGCAGTGTCTCAGGCACATGGTGTAAGTGCCGGATGATGCGGAGCTGGTGCATCCCTTTGGCCGTGACGTCCTCCTCCTGCAAGGGAACGAGAACCTGTCAGAGACTCAAATGCCCCGAGGAATCAGGGGCAATTAAGGACACCTGGAACCAGCAGTATTTACACCCAGCACCTGCCCACCACTGAGGGATGAATTCACCTCCTGAACCCCAGAATGGAGTCGTCTTCTCCTTTCTAGGAATCTCCAGTGCCAACCCCCGTCCTTGTAGGGTGAGCTCCTGCTACCTCCCCCTCAGTGCCCTTGACAGCTGTTCCACCTCCAAACCACAGCTCAAGTTATCAGAACCCTCTTCTCCACCCCCACCCAGGTTGGCCAGGGAGGCGGCTCTAGCAGGGGGGGCAGGTGGGATTCTGGCAGCAATGAAGTGGGTTGCGGGGAGGTTGAGATCTTGCCCCAAGTCATCCCAGACACTAATGCTAAACCACACGATGGCAGCATCTAGTGTCAGTGGAGTCCAAGCACTATTTCAACCATACAGTTTTGGATCAACTCCCAACAAGGGGAGGTGAAGAGCACCCCCAGCAACACACACACACACACACACACACACATATACCACTCCTGGTGGTGGGAGGGGAACAAGAGAAAGGACAAAAGAAGTAAGAGATGAAGAGAAAGGAAGGAGGGATGGAGGAAAAGGTAAAACGAAAAGGACAAACCCTAATGTCCCCAGTGATTCTACCAGACAATATTACAGGGAGGGATTAAAATTCTGCCACCTTGAACTAGTGTTTTCCATGCCTAGAATTCAGCTGGCACCAGATGGATCAGACTGAGCAGGTTCCAAAACCTCTTGGAGGCTCTTACTTTCTAAACAGGGATGTCTGTTTTCTAGTAAAATCAGTAAAAGGAAAGGAGACAACTCGAAAGAGGCTCCTGCTCTCACTCAAATACGTGAATCCTAATACTCTCTCAGTCCTCAAGAGAAACCTCGAGAAGGAGACTTGCTGAAGCAAAGCCACAGGGGTCTCTGAGGTTTCCCTGGCCATGCGCCCCTGTCCTGCCTCGCTGATGGCAGCATCTCTCTCTGAGGTTACCACCTCCCTAACACCTTTGACCAATATGCTGAGGTCCTGCAAAAGACCTTTGTGATATCACTGCCACCAATCAAACCCTTAAGTGCTAGTGTCCTGCTGCTGGCCTGACACTTTGAAGGTTTCAGCTACTCTCTGTGGATCACCCCACTCAATGCCTGTTCATTCTAGGAAGCAAGCCGGCTAGACAGTAAAACATCACAGGCTGCTCCCAATGCTACACTCAATGTTTCCAAAATTAGGGGACTTTATGGCCAGAAGAGACCTTTAGAGCATCTCATCTAACCCCTTGCATACCATAGGCTTGCTGTATAGTACAATAGTTACTTTTTGGGCACACACATTGCAGAAAGGCATCTAGTCTTCCTTCAATGACATCAAGAGATGGAGAATCCACCACTTTCCCTTTTAGTGAGTGCCAGGGGGCTCCATTTCCCCTTCCACTAGCTCCCCATTTACAGTGAGCCAGAGCAGTACCTGCAGCAGGGAGCGGGAGTTGCTGATGGCCTCAGAGGCACAGCCCCTGCAGTGTCTCAGGAATCTGGCGCAAGTGCCGGATGATGCGGAGCTGGTGCATCACTTTTGGCCGTGACGTCCTCCTGCTGCAAGGGAACGAGAACCTGTCAGAGACTCAAACGCCCCGAGGAATCAGCGGGAATTAAGCGCACCTGGAACCAGCACTACTTCCACCCATCACCTGCCCACCACTGAGGGATAAATTCACCTCCTGAACCCCAGAATGGAGTCTTCTTGTCCTTTCTAGTAACCTCCAGTGCCAACCCCCCTCCTTGAAGGATGAGCTCCTGCTATCTCCCCCTCAGTGCCCTTGACAGCTGTTCCACCTCCAAACCACAGCTCAAGTTATTAGTACCTTTGGACACAGACTGGCTAACCTAGTGAGGAGGGCTTTAAACTAGGTTCGACGGGGACAGGTGAGCAAAGCCCACAGGTAAGTGGGGAACATGGAGACCGGGGAGATGGGTCAAAAACGAGAGGGAGTGTGGGCTATATTGTCAGAGGGAAAGGAGGGTCAGGACAAAACTGGGAGGAAAGATCAAACCAGTATCTTAGATGTCTATATAGAAATGCGAGAAGTATGGGGAATAAGCAGGAAGAACTGGAAGTGCTAATAAATAAATACAACTATGACATTGTTGGCATTACTGAAACTTGGTGGGATAATACACATGATTGGAATGTTGGTGTGGATGGGTACAGCTTGCTCAGGAAGGATAGACAGGGGAAAAAGGGAGGAGGTGTTGCCTTGTATATTAAAAATGTACACACTTGGACTGAGGTAGAGATGCACATAGGAGACGGAAGTGTTGAGAGTCTCTGGGTTAGGCTAAAAGGGGTAAAAAACAAGGGAGATGTCATGCTAGGAGTCTACTACAGGCCACCTAACCAGGTGGAAGAGGTGGATGAGGCTTTTTTTAAGCAACTAACAAAATCATCCAAAGCCCAAGATTTGGTGGTGATGGGGGACTTCAACTATCCGGCTATATGTTGGGAAAATAACACAGCGGGGCACAGACTATCCAACAAATTCCTGGACTGCATTGGAGACAACTTTTTATTTCAGAAGGTTGAAAAAGCTACTAGGGGGGAAGCTGTTCTAGACTTGATTTTAACAAATAGGGAGGAACTCGTTGAGAATTTGAAAGTAGAAGGCAGCCTGGGTGAAAGTGATCATGAAATCATAGAGTTTGCAATTCTAAGGAAGGGTAGAAGGGAGAACAGCAAAATAGAGACAATGGATTTCAGGAAGGCAGATTTTGGTAAGCTCAGAGAGCTGATAGGTAAGGTCCCATGGGAATCAAGACTGAGGGGAAAAACAACTGAGGAGAGTTGGCAGTTTTTCAAAGGGACACTATTAAGGGCCCAAAAGCAAGCTATTCCGCTGGTTAGGAAAGATAGAAAATGTGGCAAAAGACCACCTTGGCTTAACCATGAGATCTTGCATGATCTAAAAAATAAAAAGGAGTCATATAAAAAATGGAAACTGGGACAGATTACAAAGGATGAATATAGGCAAACAACACAGGAATGCAGGGGCAAGATTAGAAAGGCAAAGGCACAAAATGAGCTCAAACTAGCTACGGGAATAAAGGGAAACAAGAAGACTTTTTATCAATACATTAGAAGCAAGAGGAAGACCAAAGACAGGGTAGGCCCACTGCTTAGTGAAGAGGGAGAAACAGTAACAGGAAACTTGGAAATGGCGGAGATGCTTAATGACTTCTTTGTTTCGGTCTTCACCGAGAAGTCTGAAGGAATGCCTAACATAGTGAATGCTAACGGGAAGGGGGTAGGGTTTAGCAGATAAAATAAAAAAAGAACAAGTTAAAAATCACTTAGAAAAGTTAGATGCCTGCAAGTCACCCGGGCCTGATGAAATGCATCCTAGAATACTCAAGGAGCTAATAGAGGAGGTATCTGAGCCTCTAGCTATTATCTTTGGAAAATCATGGGAGACGGGAGAGATTCCAGAAGACTGGAAAAGGGCAAATATAGTGCCCATCTATAAAAAGGGAAATAAAAACAACTCAGGAAACTACAGACCCCAGTGAGTTTAACTTCTGTGCCAGGGAAGATAATGGAGCAAGTAATTAAGGAAATCATCTGCAAACACTTGGAAGGTGGTAAGGTGATAGGGAACAGCCAGCATGGATTTGTGAAGAACAAATCATGTCAAACCAATCTGATAGCTTTCTTTGATAGGATAACGAGCCTTGTGGATAAGGGTGAGGCTGTGGATGTGGTATACCTAGACTTTAGTAAGGCATTTGATACGGTCTCGCATGATATTCTTATTGATAAACTAGGCAAATACAATTTAGATGGGGCTACTATAAGGTGGGTGCATAACTGGCTGGATAACCGTACTCAGAGAGTTGTTATTAATAGTTCCCAATCCTGCTGGAAAGCCATAACGAGTGGGGTATCGCAGGGGTCTGTTTTGGGACCGGCGCTGTTCAATATCTTCATCAACGACTTAGATATTGGCATAGAAAGTACGCTTATTAAGTTTGCGGATGATACCAAACTGGGAGGGATTGCAACTGCTTTGGAGGACAGGGTCATAATTCAAAATGATCTGGACAAATTGGAGAAATGGTCTGAGTTAAACAGGATGAAGTTTAACAAAGACAAATGCAAAGTGCTCCACTTAGGAAGGAACAATCAGTTTCACACATACAGAATGGGAAGAGACTGTCTAGGAAGGAGTACGGCAGAAAGGGATCTAGGGGTTATAGTGGACCACAAGCTAAATATGAGTCAACAGTGTGATGCTGTTGCAAAAAAAGCAAACCTGATTCTGGGATGTATTAACAGGTGTGTTGTGAGCAAGACACGAGAAGTCATTCTTCCGCTCTACTCTGCTCTGGTTAGGCCTCAGCTGGAGTATTGTGTCCAGTTCTGGGCACCGCATTTTAAAAAAGATGTGGAGAAATTGGAAAGGGTCCAGAGAAGAGCAACAAGAATGATTAAAGGTCTTGAGAACATGACCTATGAAGGAAGGCTGAAAGAATTGGCTTTGTTTAGTTTGGAAAAGAGAAGACTGAGAGGAGACATGATAGCAGTTTTCAGGTATTTAAAAGGGTGTCATAAGGAGGAGGGAGAAAACTTGTTCACCTTAGCCTCTAAGGATAGAACCAGAAGCAATGGGTTTAAAGTGCAGCAAGGGAGGTCTAGGTTGGACATTAGGAAAAAGTTCCTAACTGTCAGGGTGGTTAAACACTGGAATAAATTGCCGAGGGAGGTTGTGGAATCTCCATCTCTTCAGATATTTAAGAGTAGGTTAGATAAATGTCTATCAGGGATGGTCTAGATGGTATTTGGTCCTGCCACGCGGGCAGGGGACTGGACTCGATGACCTCTCGAGGTCCCTTCCAGTCCGATAATCTATGAATGTATGAAAAAAACACTGTTCTCCACCCCCACCCAGGTTGGCCAGGGAGGCGGCTCTAGCAGGGGGGGCAGGAGGGATTCTGGCAGCAGTGAAGTGGGTTGCGGGGAAGTTGAGATCTTGCCCCAAGTCATCCCAGACACTAATGCTAAGCCACAGGATGGCAGCATCTAGTGTTAGTGGAGTCCAAACACTATTTCAACCCCACAGTTTTCGAGGAACAGGAGAAAGGACAAAAGAAGTAAGAGATGAAGAGAAAGGAAGGAGGGATGGAGGAAAAGGTAAAACAAAAAGGACAAACCCTAATGTCCCCAGTGATTCTACGGCACAAAATCCAAGGGATGGAATAAAATTCTGCCATCTTAAACTACTGTTTTCCATGCCTAGAATTCAGCTGGCACCACGTGGATCAGACTGAGCAGCTGCCAAAACCTCTTGGGCCTGGTCTACACTAGGCGTTTATGTCGAAGTTAGCGCCGTTACATCGAATTAACCCTGCACCCGTCCACACTGCGATGCTATTTAGTTCGACATAGAGGTCTCTTTAATTCGACTTCTGTACTCCTCCCCGACGAGGGGAGTAGCGCTAAATTCGACATGGCCATGTCGAATTAGGCTAGGTGAGGATGGAAATCGACGCTAATAGCTCCGGGAGCTATCCCACAGTGCACCACTCTGTTGACGCTCTGGAAAGCAGTGCGAGCTCGGATGCTCTGACCAGCCACACAGGAAAAGCCCCGGGAAAATTTGAATTTGAATTCCTTTTCCTGTCTGGCCAGTTTGAATCTCATTTCCTGTCTGGACATCGTGGCGAGCACAGCAGCACTGGCAACGATGCAGAGCTCTCCAGCAGTGATGGTCGTGCAGTCTGTGAATAGAAAGAGAGCCCCAGCATGGACTGATCGTGAAGTCTTGGATCTCATCGCTGTGTGGGGCGATGAGTCCGTGCTTTCCGAGCTGCGATCCAAAAGAAGGAATGCAAAGATCTACGAGAAGATCTCTAAAGACATGGCAGAGAGAGGATACAGCCGGGATGCAACACAGTGCCGCGTGAAAATCAAGGAGCTGAGACAAGGCTACCAGAAGACCAAAGAGGCAAACGGACGCTCCGGATCCCATCCCCAGACATCCCGTTTCTACGAGGCACTGCATTCCATCCTCGGTGCGGCCGCCACCACTACCCCACCAGTGACCGTGGACTCTGAGGATGGGATACTGTCCATGGCCGGTTCCTCGGACATGTTAGGGGACGGGGAAGATGAGGAAGGAGATGAGGAGGGCGAGGCAGTCGGCAGCTCTCACAACGCTGATTTCCCCGACAGCCAGGATCTCTTCATCACCCTTACAGAGATCCCCTACGAAGCGTCCCCAGCCGTTACCCCGGACACAGAATCTGGTGAAGGATCAGCCAGTAAGTGTTGTAAACATCTAAACATTTATTTTTAACAAAACAGGAATATTAACAATTAAAAGAATGGGTTGTTCATGATTAGTGTGCCCTAGGCGCTTAACGGTTTAGTAAGGGGCAGTGCAAGTTTTGAAAAGAAATCTAGCAATGTCCGGTTTTCAGTGATTGTCCTGCACAAGCTGCTCTACTGTTTATTCCCTGCTACTGCAGCTACAGTAAAATGCGGTCTATGTGTCCGGGGATAGAGCAGTAATCCTCCTGGGACATCTCGATGAAGCTCTCCTGGAGGTAACTTGAAAGCCGTTGCATGAGGTTCTTGGGGAGAGCGGCCTTATTGGGTCCTCCGAAGTACGACACGTTGCCGCGCCACGAGATTATCAAGTACTCCGGGATCATTGCTCTGCACAGCAGGGCGGCATACGGCCCTGGTCTTTGGAGGCTTTCCCGGAGCATTCTCTCTTTGTCGCTCTCGGAGATCCTCATCAGGGTGATGTCGGCCATGGTGACCTGCTTTTAATTAGGTAGGGGAATGTTAGTGTTGGGACTGCTTTCCCGTTCCTTTACAGAACTGTAACCGCTGGTTTGCAGCCACGCGGTGGAGGCGGGAGAGGGGCAGCCGAAAGGGATCGTTCCCGGGGACAGCCGCGAGGGGGTGGGACAGGGGCAGAGTTCCCGCTTGCCGGATTGCTGGCAGCAGGGACTGACATTGATTTAAATGTGAAATGAGGCCAGTGGTAATATAAAAGTTTTAAACTGCCACAAGTGTACGGCTTACCATGTCTGCCTGCAACAGAAATTCCGTTGTGCTGCCTCGCTTCTCAAATGTGCTGTTCAAGACCCCAGGCACTGAATGCGAAGGCCGAGAATTCGACCTTGTGCTGAGTGCGCATGTGAAAGGTGCTGTGCATGGTCTTGTTCACAGAGAAAGACTATGTTCTTTGTTCACAACTACATTTATCTTTCTTAGGAATTCACTCCCTTTTTCCCATTTCCACAGCCCCGTCTGCGACTGTCTCACAACCTAGCCTGGAATCACACTCCCAGAGGCTAGCGCGGATTAGGCGTAGGAAGAAGAGGACACGGGAGGACATGTTCTCTGAGCTTATGGCCTGTTCCCAAGCCCAGGCAGCACAGCAGACCCAGTGGCGGGAGAACTTGACCCGAATGCACCAAGCCAACATGGATCGGGAGGAGAGGTGGCGGCAGGAAGACCAGCAGGCGACTCAAACGCTGCTTGGACTACTGAGGGAGCAAACGGACACGCTCCGGCGCCTTGTGGATGTTCTGCAGGAACGGAGGCAGGAGGACAGAGCCCCGCTGCAGTCCATCTCTAACCGCCCTCCCCCGCCACCAAGTCCCATACCCACCTCACCCAAAGTGCAAAGAAGGAGAGGCGGCAGAGTCCCTGCTAACTCTCACTCCACCCCTGCAGAGAGCTCTAGTAGCAGAAGGCTCTCATTTCCCAAAATTTGAAAAGTTCTTTCCTTCCCGCCTGACAGAAGCCCACGTCCAAGTTTCACCTCCCAATGCCATGTGTAGTTGATAATAAAAAATTTGTTTCTGTTAACTACTGTTTCAATCATGTTCTTTTGGAGGAGGAGGGGAAAGGGGGTTGGTAATTGGACAGGACAGTCTCCTTTGGCAGGGTACATAGTCGGGGGCAGGCACAGCAGCAGGGCACATACACAGTGCAGTGATGCAGTGACTAGTTACCCCGGTTAGTCTGGGAGGTTGTTTTGATGTAATGTTGGGGGGGGGGGGTGGGTTGCTCTGTGACTTTGTGGCGGGGGAGGGCAGTTACAGATCTTAAGCGCCGGTCCTTAGGCAGGATCACAGAGCCACACAGCATGGGATCTGTAACCGTCCTCCCCCTGCCACAAAGTCAAATAGACCCCCCATACACACAGTCAGGAGGGTTGACAGGCTCCGTTGAAACAAGCATCCCACCGCAGCAGAGCCTGTCAATCCTTGAGTTTAGAAGCTGCATTCGCGTCACAACACTACACCCACTCCGCACCACAGTCTGCGTCCCAGTTTTAAAAAATTCCCGCGAAAACAGTATTAAAGAAAACGGTGTGCTTTAACAAAGTAGAACTATTTTTATTTCGACACGTGTGTTGGAAGGGGGATGAAGGGGGTATGTAACTGGATAGGATAGTCAACATTACCTGGGTAAAGAAATGGGGGCAGGTTTAGCTTCTCAGTACACAAACTATAAAGTCACAGGTTACCCTGCTCACTCAGGAACTTTGCTTTCAAAGCCTCCCGGATGCACAGCGCTTCCCGCTGGTCTCTTCTAATCGCCCGGCTGTCTGGCTGTGAGTAATCACCAGCCAGGCTATTTTCCTCAACCTCCCACCCCGCCATAAAGGTCTCCCCCTTGCTCTCACAGAGATTGTGGAGCACACAGCAAGCTGCTATAACAATGGGGATATTGGTTTCGCTGAGATCACAGCGAGTCAGTAAGCTTCTCCATCTCCCCTTGAGACGGCCAAAAGCACACTCCACCACCATTCTGCACTTGCTCAGCCGGTAGTTGAAGAGTTCTTTTTCAGTGTCCAGGGCGCCAGTATAGGGCTTCATGAGCCAGGGCATTAGCGGGTAGGCTGGGTCCCCGAGGATGACTATAGGCATCTCCACATCCCCAACAGTTATTTTGTGGTCCGGGAAGTAAATACCTTGTTGCAGCCGTCTAAACAGACCAGAGTTCCTGAAAACACGAGCGTCATGAACCTTGCCTGGCCATCCCACGTAGATGTTGGTAAAACGTCCCCTGTGGTCCACCAGTGCTTGCAGCACCATGGAAAAGTAGCCCTTTCGGTTAATGTACTGGGTGGCCTGGTGGTCCGGTGCCAGGATAGGGATGTGAGTTCCATCTATGGCCCCACCGCAGTTTGGGAATCCCATCGCTGCGAAACCATCTATGATCGCCTCCACGTTTCCCAGGGTCACTACCTTTGGCAGCAGTACATCAACGATTGCCTTCGCTACTTGCATCACAACAACCCCCACGGTAGATTTGCCCACCCCAAACTGGTTCGCGACTGACCGGTAGCTGTCTGGCGTTGCAAGCTTCCAGAGGGCTATGGCCACTCGCTTCTGTACACTCAGTGCAGCTCGCAACCGGGTGTCACTGCGCTTCAGGGCAGGGGACAGCAACTCACAAAGTTCCAGGAAAGTTCCCTTCCGCATGCGAAAGTTTCGCAGCCACTGGGATACATCCCAGACCTGCAGCACTATGCGGTCCCACCACTCAGTGCTTGTTTCCCGTGCCCAGAATCGCCGTTCCACGGCATCAACATGACCCATTGCCACTGTGATGTCCTCGGCGCTGGGTCGCCTGCTTTCTGACAGGTCTGTGCTACTCTCAGACTTCAGGACATCACCGCGGTGCCGTAGCCTCCTCGCCTGACTTTTCTGCATCTGCCTCAGGGAAACCTTTATGATAAGCTGCGAGACGTTGAGAGCGGCCACAACTGCAGCGATGGTCGCAGCGGGCTCCATGCTCGGAGTACAGTGGCGTCCGCGCTGTCAATGACTGGAAAAGCGCGCGAACTGTTTTCCCGCCGGCGCTTTCAGGGAGGGAGGGCGGGAGTGATGGACGGATGACGACAGTTTCCCAAAAGCACCCTCGACTCATTTTGTTACCCAGAAGGCATTGCCGGCTACACCCAGAATTCCAATGGGCAGAGGGGACTGCGGGAACTGTGGGATAGCTGACCACAGTGCACCGCTTCGAATGTCGACGCTTTCTCCGTTAGTGTGGACGCACAAAGTCGAATTACTGTCCTTAGTGTGGACACACACGTTCGACTTTGCAATATCGATTACAAAAATTCGATGCAAGTAAAATCGAACTACTCTCGTAGTGTAGACAAGGCCTTGGAGGCTCTTACCTTCTAAACAGGGACGTCTGTTTTCTAGTAAAATCAGTAAAAGGAAAGGATAAAACTCGAAAGAGGCTCCTGCACGCACTCACGTACGTGAACCCTAATACTCTCTCAGTCCTCAAAGAGAGACCTCGAGAAGGAGACTTGCTGAAGCAAAGCCACAGGGGTCTCTGAGGTTTCCCTGGCCCTGTGCTCCTGTCCTGCCAGGCTGATGTCAGCATCTCTCTCTGAGGTCACCACCTCCCTAACACATTTGACCAATAAGCTGACATCCTGCAAAAGGCCTTTGTGATGTCACTGCCACACCCAACCAAACCCTGAAGTGCTAATGTCCTGCTGCTGGCCTGACACTTTGAAGGTTTGAGGTTGTCATAACTATAAAGGGAAGGGTAACAGCTGTCCTGTGTACAGTACTATAAAATCCCTCCTGGCCAGAGACTCCAAAATCCTTTTCCCTGTAAAGGGTTAAGAAGCTCAGGTAACCTGGCTGGCATCTGACCTAAAGGACCAATAAGGGGACAAGATACTTTCAAATCTTGGGGAGGGGAAGGCTTTTGTTTGTGTTCTTTGTTTGTGTGGGTGTTCGCCCTCGGGACTGAGAGGGACCAGACATCAATCCAGGTTCTCCACATCTTTCTAAACAAGTCTCTCCTATTTCAAACAGGGCGTGTTAGTTTTCCTTTCTTTTCTCAACTTGTAAATGTACCTTTTACTAGAGTGTTTATCTTTGTTTGCTGTACTTTGAACCTAAGACTAGAGGGGAGTCCTCTGAGCTCTTTAAGTTTGATTACCCTGTAAGGTTAATTTCCATACTGATTTTACAGAGATGATTTTTACCTTTTTCTTTAATTAAAAGCCTTATTTATAAGAACCTGATTGATTTTTCCTTGTTTTAAGATCCAAGGAGTTTGGATCTTGATTCACCAGGAGTTGGTGGGAGGAAGGAGGGGGGATGGTTAATTTCTCCTTGTTTTAAGATCCAAGGGGGTTGGATCTGTATTCACGAGGGAATTGGTGAAAGGTTTCTCAAGGCTACCCAGGGGAGGAAATTAGCCTTGGGATGGTGGTTAAGCTTAGAAGTTTTCATGCAGGCCCCTACATTTGTACCCTAAACTTCAAAGTGGGGATACAGCCTTGACACAGGTACTCTCTGTGGATCACCCCACTCAATGCGTCTTCATTCTAGGAAGCAAGCCGGCTAGACAGTAAAACATCACAGGCTGCTCCCAATACTACACTCAGTGTTTCCAAAATTTGTAGACTTTATGGCCACAAGAGACCTTTAGAGCATCTCATCTAAGCCCCTGCATATCATAGGTCTCCTGTATAGTACAATAGTTACTTTTTGGGCACACACATTCCAGAAAGGCATCTACTCTTCATTCAATGACATCAAGAGATGGAGAACCCACCACTTTCCCTTTTAGTGAGTGCCAGGGAGCTCCATTTCCCCTTCCACTAGTTCCCCATTTACAGTGAGACAGAGCAGTACCTGCAGCAGGGAGCGGGAGTTGCTGAAAGACTCAGAGGAACAACCCATGCAGTGTCTCAGGCACCTGGCGCAAGTGGCGGATGATGCGGGTGCATCACTTTGGCCGTGACGTCCTCCTGCTGCAAGGGAACGAGAACCTGTCAGAGACTCAAACGCCCCGAGGAATCAGGGGGAATTAAGGGCACCGGGAACCAGCAGTATTTCCACTCAGCACCTGCCCACCGCTGAGGGATGAATTCACCTCCTGAACCCCAGAATGGAGTCTTCTTGTCCTTTCTAGTAACCTCCAGTGCCAAATCCCCTCCTTGAAGGGTGAGCTGCTGCTACCTCCCTCTCAGTGCCCTTGACAGATGTTCCACCACCAAACCACAGGTCAAGTTATCAGAACCCTCTTCTCCACCCCCACCCAGGTTGGCCAGGGAGGCGGCTCTAGCAGGGGTGGCAGGAGGGATTCTGCCAGCAGTGAAGTGGGTTCCGGGGAGGTTGAGATCTTGCCCCAAGTCATCCCAGACACCAATGCTAATCCACACGATGGCAGCATCTAGTGTCAGTGGAGTCCAAGCACTATTTCAACCACACAGGTTTGGATGAACTCCCCACAAAGGGAGGTGAAGAGCACCCCCAGCAACACACAAACACACACAGACACACAAACCACTCCCGGTGGTGGGAGGGGAACAGGAGAAAGGACAAAAGAAGTAAGAGATGAAGAGAAAGGAAGGAGGGAGGGAGGAAAAGGTAAAATGAAAAGGACAAACACTAATGTCCCCAGTGATTCTACGGGACAAAATCACAGGGAGGGAATAAAATTCTGCCACCTTGAACTAGTGTTTTCCATGCTTAGAATTCAGCTGGCACCAGGTGGATCAGACTGAACAGGATACAAACCTCTCCGAGGCACTTACTTTCCTCAAAGAGAGACCTCAAGGAGGAGACTTGCTGAAGCAAAACCAGAGGGGTCTCTGAGGTTTCCCTGGCCCTCATGTCAGCATCTCTCTCTGATGTCAGCATCTCTCTCTGAGGTCACCACCTCCCTAACACATTTGACCAATAAGCTGACGTCCTGCAAAAGGCCTTTGTGGTGTCACTGCCACACCGAACCAAACCCTGAAGTGCTAATGTCCTCCTGCTGGCCTGACACTTTGAAGGTTTGAGCTACTCTGTGTGAATCACCCCACTCAATGGGTCTTCATTCTAGGAAGCAAGCCGGCTAGACAATAAAACATCAGAGGCTGCTCCCAATGCTACACTCACTGTTTCCAAAATTATTACACTTTATGGCCAGAAGAGACCTTTAGAGCATCTCATCTAAGCCCCTGCATATCATGGGCTTCCTGTATAGTACAATAGTTACTTTTTGGGCACAAACATTCCAGAAAGGTATCTAGTCTAAATTAAATGACATTAAGAGATGGAGAATCCATCACTTTCCCTTTTAGTGAGTGCCAGGGGGCTCCATTTCCCCTTCCACTAGCTCCCCATTTACAGTGAGCCAGAGCAGTACCTGCAGCAGGGAGCGGGAGTTGCTGATGGCCTCAGAGGCACAGCCCCTGCAGTGTCTCAGGAATCTGGCGCAAGTGCCGGATGATGCGGAGCTGGTGCATCACTTTTGGCCGTGACGTCCCCCTGCTGCAAGGGAACGAGAACCTGTCAGAGACTCAAACGCCCCGAGGAATCAGGGGGAATTAAGGGAACCTGGAACCAGCAGTATTTCCACCCAGCACCTGCCCATCAATGAGAGATGAATTCACCTCCTGAACCCCAAAATGGAGTCTTCTTGTCCTTTCTAGAAACCTCCAGAGCCAACCCCCGTCCTTGTAGGGTGAGCTCCTGCTACCTCCTGCTCAGTGCCCTTCACAGATATTCCACCTCCAAACCACAGCTCAAGTCATCAGAACCCTCTTCTCCACCCCGACACAGGTTGGGCTGGGAGGCGGCTCTAACAGGGTGTGCAGGAGGGATTCTGACAGCAGTGAAGTGGGTTGCAGGGAGGTTGAGATCTTGACCCAAGTCATCCCAGACACTAATGCTAAGTCACACAATGGCAGCATCTACTGTCAATGGGGTCCAAGCACTATTTCAACCCCACAGTTTTGGATCAACTCCCCACAAGGGGAGGAGAAGAGAACCATCAGCACCACACACACACACACACACACACACACACACACACACACACACACACCACTCCTGGTGGTGTGAGGGGAACAAGAGAAAGGACAAAAGAAGTAAGAGATGAAGAGAAAGGAAGGAGGGATGGAGGAAAAGGTAAAAGGAAAAGGACAAACCCTAATGTCCCCATGTCGGACATCAGGAATGGTAACATACATAAGCCAGTATGTGAACACTTCAATCTCCCTGGTCATTCTATTACAGATTTAAAAGTCACTATCATTGAACAAAAAAACTTCAGAAACAGACTTCAAAGAGAAACAGCAGAACTAAAATTCATTTGCAAATTCAACACCATTAATCTGGGCTTGAATAGGGACTGGGAGTGGCTGGCTCACTACAGAAGCAGCTTTTCCTCTCCTGGAATTGACACCTCCTCATCTATTATTTGGAGTGGACTACATCCACCCTGATTTTTGAATTGGCCCTGTCAACACTGGTTCTCCACTTGTGAAGTAACTCCCTGCTCTCCATGTGTCAGTATATAATGCCTGCATCTGTAACTTTCACTCTATGCATCCGAAGAAGTGAGGTTTTTACTCACGAAAGCTTATGCCCAAATAAATCTGTTAGTCTTTAAGGTGCCACCAGACTCCTTGTTGTTTTCCTAATATCCCCAGTGATTCTACGGGACAAAATCCCAGGGAGGGAATAAAATTCTGCCACCTTAAACTAGTGTTTTCCGTGCCTAGAATTCAGATGGCACCAGGTGGATCAGACTGAACAGGTTACAAACCTCTCCGAGGCACTTACTTTCTCAACAGGGACTTCTGTTTTCTAGTAAAATGGGTAAAAGGAAAGGAGAAAACTCCAAAGAGGCTCCTGCTCGCACTCACACATGTGAACACTAATACTCTCTCAGTCCTCAAAGAGAGACCTCGAGAAGGAGACTTGCTGAAGCAATAACAGACACTTGGTGGGATAACTCACATGACTGGAGTACTGTCATGGATGGATATAAACTGTTCAGGAAGGACAGGCAGGGCAGAAAAGGTGGGGGAGTTGCATTGTATGTAAGAGAGGAGTATGAGTGCTCAGAGGTCCGGTATGAAACTGTAGAAAAACCTGAGAGTCTCTGGATAAAGTTGAGAAGTGTGAACAACAAGGGGGATGTCACGGTTGGAGTCTGGTATAGACCACCAGACCAGGGGGATGAGGTGGACGAGGCTTTCTTCTGGCAACTAGCAGAAGTTGCTAGATCGCAGGCCCTGGTTCTCATGGGAGACTTTAATCACCCTGATATCTGCTAGGAGAGCAATACAGCGGTGCACAGACAATCCAGGAAGTTTTTGGAACGTGTACGGCACAATTTCCTGGTGCAAGTGCTGGAGGAACCAACTAGGGGCTGAGCTTTTCTTGACCTGCTGCTCACAAACAGGGAAGAATTAGTAGGGGAAGCAAAAGTGGATAGGAACCTGGGAGGCAGTGACCATGAGATGGTCGAGTTCAGGATCCTGACACAAGGAAGAAAGGAGAGCAGCAGAATACGGACCCTGGACTTCAGAAAAGCAGACTTTGACTCCCTCAGGGAACAGATGGGCAGGATCCCCTGGGAGAATAACATGAAGGGCAAAGGGGTCCAGGAGAGCTGGCTGTATTTTAAAGAATCCTTATTGCGGTTGCAGGAACAAACCATCCCGATGTGTAGAAAGAATAGTAAATATGGCAGGCGACCAGCTTGGCTAAACGGTGAAATCCTTGCTGATCTTAAACGCAAAAAAGAAGCTTACAAGAAGTGGAAGATTGGAGAAATGACCAGGGAGGAGTATAAAAATATTGCTCAGGCATGCAGGAGTGAAATCAGGAAGGCCAAATCACACTTGGAGTTGCAGCTAGCAAGAGATGTTAAGAGTAACAAGAAGGGTTTCTTCAGGTATGTTAGCAACAAGAAGAAAGTCAAGGAAAGTGTGGGCCCCTTACTGAATGAGGGAGGCAACCTAGTGACCGAGGATGTGGAACAAGCTAATGTACTCAATGCTTTTTTTGCCTCTGTCTTCACGAACAAGGTCAGCTCCCAGACTGCTGCACTGGGCAGCACAATATGGGGAGAAGGTGACCAGCCCTCTGTGGAGAAAGAAGTGGTTCGGGACTATTTAGAAAAACTGGACGTGCACAACTCCATGGGGCTGGATGCGCTGCATCCGAGGGTGCTAAAGGAGTTGGCGGATGAGATTGCACAGCCATTAGCCATTATTTTTGAAAACTCATGGCGATCGAGGGAGGTCCCGGATGACTGGAAAAAGGCTAATGTCGTGCCCATCTTTAAAAAAGGGAAGGAGGAGGATCCGGGGAACTACAGGCCAGTCAGCCTCACCTCAGTCCCTGGAAAAATCATGGAGCAGGTCCTCAAGGAATCAATGATGAAACACTTAGAGGAGAGGAAAGTGATCAGGAACAGTCAGCATGGATTCACCAAGGGGAAGTCGTGCCTGACTAACCTAATTGCCTTCTATGATGAGATAACTGGCTCTGTGGATGAGGGGAAAGCAGTGGATGTGTTATTCCTTGACTTTAGCAAAGCTTTTGATACGCTCTCCCACAGTATTCTTGCCACCAAGTTAAAGAAGTATGGGCTGGATGAATGGACTGTAAGGTGGATAGAAAGCTGGCTGGATCGTCGGGCTCAACGGGTAGTGATCAATGGCTCCATGTCTAGTCGGCAGCCGGTTTCAAGCGGAGTAGTGCCCCAAGGGTCGGTCCTGGGGCCGGTTTTGTTTAATATCTTTATTAATGATCTGGAGGATGGTGTGGACTGCACTCTCAGCAAGTTTGCAGATGACACTAAACTAGGAGGCGTGGTAGATACGCTAGAGGGTAGGGATCGGATACAGAGGGACCTAGACAAATTAGAGGATTGGGCCAAAAAAAACCTGATGAAGTTCAACAAGGACAAGTGCAGAGTCCTGCACTTAGGACGGAAGAATCCCATGCACTGCTACAGACTAGGGACCGAATGGCTAGGTAGCAGTTCTGCAGAAAAGGACCTAGGGGTCACAGTGGACGAGAAGCTGGATATGAGTCAACAGTGTGCTCTTGTTGCCAAGAAGGCTAACGGCATTTTGGGCTGTATAAGTAGGGGCATTGCCAGCAGATCGAGGAACGTGATCGTTCCCCTTTATTCGACATTGGTGAGGCCTCATCTAGAATACTGTGTCCAGTTTTGGGCCTGTGGAAGCAGAGAAAGAGCTGACAGGAAGGGGATGCAATGAATGACAGTTCGTTAGCAAGAGTTAGGCTAACAGTAACCCTAATAACGCGAGATTTGTAGAAGCGAGGAATGTGTGAGGTGGGTGAGAAAGAACTGTGTAAGAAGTCATTATGACCTGGTATAGATAAGGTGTAGAAGACCTTGTGTAGATAAGGTATAGAAAATATTGTATGTTGGCAAGAGTCAAAACAAGTGAAGAAATGAGATATCAAGATGGCCTATGTATAAACAAAACGCAGCTGTCCCTCGTTATTTCTGTAATGAAAGGTATAAATGCTTGCTGTAATTAGTTACCTGGGAGAGACGTGCTTAGCTCTCTCCCTCTGGGCAATTGTGAGAGTTAATAAAGCATCTGACTTGCTGTACCTAAACAAATAGTGAGAACTCTGTTTTTCTCCGACAGGCCCCACACAACAAGAAGGATGTGGAAAAATTGGAAAGAGTCCAGCGGAGAGCAACAAAAATGATTAGGGGTCTGGAGCACATGACTTTTGAGGAGAGGCTGAGGGAACTGGGATTATTTAGTCTCCAGAAGAGAAGAATGAGGGGGGATTTGATAGCAGCCTTCAACTACCTGAAGGGGGGTTCCAAAGAGGATGGAGCTCGGTTGTTCTCAGTGGTGGCAGATGACAGAACAAGGAGCAATGGTCTCAAGTTGCAGTGGGGGAGGTCCAGGTTGGATATTAGGAAACACTATTTCACTAGGAGGGTGGTGAAGCACTGGAATGCGTTACCTAGGGAGGTGGTGGAGTCTCCTTCCTTGGAGGTTTTTAAGGCCCGGCTTGACAAAGCCCTGGCTGGGATGATTTAGTTGGGAATTGGTCCTGCTTTGAGGAGGGGGTTGGACTAGATGACCTGTTGAGGTCCCTTCCAGCCCTGATATTCTATGATTCTATGATTCTATGAAAGCCACAGGGGTGTCTGAGGTTTCCCTGGCCCTAAGCTCCTGTCCTGCCTGGCTGATGTCAGCATCTCTCTCGGAGGTCACCACCTCCCTAACACCTTTGACCAATAGGCTGAGGTCCTGAAAAGGCCTTTGTGATGTCACTACCACACCCACCCATCCCCGGAAGTGCTAATGTCCTGCTGCTGGCCTGACACTTTGAAGGTTTGAGCAACTCTGTGTGGATCACCCCACTCAATGCGTCTTCATTCTAGGAAGCAAGCCGGTTAGACACTAAAACATCAGGGGCTGCTCCCAATGCTACACTCAGTGTTTACAAAATTAGGAGACTTTATGGCCACAAGAGACCTTTAGAGCATCTCATCTAACCCCCTGCATATCATAGGCTTCCTGTAGAGCACAACAGTTACTTTCTTAGAAAACACATTCCAGAAAGGCATCTAGTCTTCATTCAATGACATCAAGAGATGGAGAACCCACCACTTTCCCATTTAGTGAGTGCCAGGGGGCTCCATTTCCCCTTCCACTAGCTCCCCATTTACAGTAAACCAAAGCAGTACCTGCAGCAGGGAGCGGGAGTTGCTGAAGGCCTCAGAGGCACAGCCCCTGCAGTGTCTCAGGCACCTGGCGCAAGTGATGGATGATGCGGAGCTGGTGCATAGCTTTGGCCGTGACGTCCTCCTGCTGCAAGGGAACGAGAACCTGTCAGAGACTCAAACGCCCCGAGGAATCAGGGGGAATTAAGGGCACCGGGAATCAGCAGTATTTCCACTCAGCACCTGCCCACCACAGAGCGATGAATTCACCTCCTGAACCCCAGAATGGAGTCTTATTGTCCTTTCTAGTAACCTCCAGTGCCAAATCCCCTCCTTGAAGGGTGAGCTGCTGCTACCTCCCTCTCAGTGCCCTTGACAGCTGTTCCACCACCAAACCACAGCTCAAGTTATCAAAACCCTCTTCTCCACCCCCACCCAGGTTGGCCAGGGAGGCGGCTCTAGCAGTGGTGGCAGGAGGGATTCTGCCAGCAGTGAAGTGGGTTGCGGGGAGGTTGAGATCTTGCCCCAAGTCATCCCAGACACCAATGCTAATCCACACGATGGCAGCATCTAGTGTCAGTGGAGTCCAAGCACTATTTCAACCACACAGGTTTGGATGAACTCCCCACAAAGGGAGGTGAAGAGCACCCCCAGCAAAACACACACACACACACACAAACCACTCCCGGTGGTGGGAGGGGAACAGGAGAAAGGACAAAAGAAGTAAGAGATGAAGAGAAAGGAAGGAGGGAGGGAGGAAAAGGTAAAACGAAAAGGACAAACACTAATGTCCCCAGTGATTCTACGGGACAAAATCACAGGGAGGGAATAAAATTCTGCCACCTTGAACTAGTGTTTTCCATGCCTAGAATTCAGCTGGCACCAGGTGGATCAGACTGAACAGGATACAAACCTCTCCGAGGCACTTACTTTCCTCAAAGAGAGACCTCAAGGAGGAGACTTGCTGAAGCAAAGCCAGAGGGGTCTCTGAGCTTTCCCTGGCCCTTATGTCAGCATCTCTCTCTGATGTCAGCATCTCTCTCTGAGGTCACCACCTCCCTAACACATTTGACCAATAAGCTGACGTCCTTCAAAAGGCCTTTGTGATGTCACTGCCACACCCAACCAAACCCTGAAGTGCTAATGTCCTGCTGCTGGCCTGACACTTTGAAGGTTTGAGCTACTCTGTGTGGATCACCCCACTCAATGCGTCTTCATTCTAGGAAGCAAGCCGGCTAGACAGTAAAACATCAGAGGCTGCTCCCAATGCTACACTCCGTGTTTCCAAAATTACTACACTTTATGGCCAGAAGAGACCTTTAGAGCATCTCATCTAAGCCCCTGCATATCATAGGCCTCCTGTATAGTACAATAGTTACTTTTTGGGCACACACATTCCAGAAAGGCATCTAGTCTTCATTCAATGACATCAAGAGATGGAGAATCCATCACTTTCCCTTTTAGTGAGTACCAGGGGGCTCCATTTCCCCTTCCACTAGTTCCCCATTTACAGTGAGACAGAGCAGTACCTGCAGCAGGGAGCGGGAGTTGCTGATGGCGTCAGAGGCACAGCCCCTGCAGTGTCTCAGGAATATGGCGCAAGTGCCGGATGATGCGGAGCTGGTGCATCACTTTTGGCCGTGACGTCCTCCTGCTGCAAGGGAACGAGAACCTGTCAGAGACTCAAAGGCCCGAGGAATCTGGAGGAATTAAGGGCACCTGGAACCAGCAGTATTTCCACCCAGCACCTGCCGACCACTGAGGGATAAATTCACCTCCTGAACCCCAGAATGGAGTCTTCTTCTCCTTTCTAGTAACCTCCAGTGCCAACCCCCCTCCTTGAAGGATGAGCTCCTGCTATCTCCCCCTCAGTGCCCTTGACAGCTGTTCCACCTCCAAACCACAGCTCAAGTTATTAGTACCTTTGGACACAGACTGGCTAACCTAGTGAGGAGGGCTTTAAACTAGGTTCGACGGGGACAGGTGAGCAAAGCCCACAGGTAAGTGGGGAACATGGAGACCGGGGAGATGGGTCAAAAACGAGAGGGAGTGTGGGCTATATTGTCAGAGAGAAAGGAGGGTCAGGACAAAACTGGGAGGAAAGATCAAACCAGTATCTTAGATGTCTATATACAAATGGGAGAAGTATGGGGAATAAGCAGGAAGAACTGGAAGTGCTAATAAATAAATACAACTATGACATTGTTGGCATCACTGAAACTTGGTGGGATAATACACGTGATTGGAATGTTGGTGTGGATGGGTACAGCTTGCTCAGGAAGGATAGACAGGGGAAAAAGGGAGGAGGTGTTGCCTTGTATATTAAAAATGTACACACTTTGACTGAGGTAGAGATGGACATAGGAGACGTTGAGAGTCTCTGGGTTAGGCTAAAAGGGGTAAAAAACAAGGGAGATGTCATGCTAGGAGTCTACTACAGGCCACCTAACCAGGTGGAAGAGGTGGATGAGGCTTTTTTTAAGCAACTAACAAAATCATCCAAAGCCCAAGATTTGGTGGTGATGGGGGACTTCAACTATCCGGCTATATGTTGGGAAAATAACACAGCGGGGCACAGACTATCCAACAAATTCCTGGACTGCATTGGAGACAACTTTTTATTTCAGAAGGTTGAAAAAGCTACTGGGGGGAAGCTGTTCTAGACTTGATTTTAACAAATAGGGAGGAACTCGTTGAGAATTCGAAAGTAGAAGGCAGCCTGGGTGAAAGTGATCATGAAATCATAGAGTTTGCAATTCTAAGGAAGGGTAGAAGGGAGAACAGCAAAATAGAGACAATGGATTTCAGGAAGGCAGATTTTGGTAAGCTCAGAGAGCTGATAGGTAAGGTCCCATGGGAATCAAGACTGAGGGGAAAAACAACTGAGGAGAGTTGGCAGTTTTTCAAAGGGACACTATTAAGGGCCCAAAAGCAAGCTATTCCGCTGGTTAGGAAAGATAGAAAATGTGGCAAAAGACCACCTTGGCTTAACCATGAGATCTTGCATGATCTAAAAAATAAAAAGGAGTCATATCAAAAATGGAAACTGGGACAGATTACAAAGGATGAATATAGGCAAACAACACAGGAATGCAGGGGCAAGATTAGAAAGGCAAAGGCACAAAATGAGCTCAAACTAGCTACGGGAATAAAGGGAAACAAGAAGACTTTTTATCAATACATTAGAAGCAAGAGGAAGACCAAAGACAGGGTAGGCCCACTGCTTAGTGAAGAGGGAGAAACAGTAACAGGAAACTTGGAAATGGCGGAGATGCTTAATGACTTCTTTGTTTCGGTCTTCACCGAGAAGTCTGAAGGAATGCCTAACATAGTGAATGCTAATGGGAAGGGGGTAGGTTTAGCAGATAAAATAAAAAAAGAACAAGTTAAAAATCACTTAGAAAAGTTAGATGCCTGCAAGTCACCCGGGCCTGATGAAATGCATCCTAGAATACTCAAGGAGCTAATAGAGGAGGTATCTGAGCCTCTAGCTATTATCTTTGGAAAATCATGGGAGACGGGAGAGATTCCAGAAGACTGGAAAAGGGCAAATATAGTGCCCATCTATAAAAAGGGAAATAAAAACAACCCAGGAAACTACAGACCCCAGTGAGTTTAACTTCTGTGCCAGGGAAGATAATGGAGCAAGTAATTAAGGAAATCATCTGCAAACACTTGGAAGGTGGTAAGGTGATAGGGAACAGCCAGCATGGATTTGTGAAGAACAAATCATGTCAAACCAATCTGATAGCTTTCTTTGATAGGATAACGAGCCTTGTGGATAAGGGTGAGGCTGTGGATGTGGTATACCTAGACTTTAGTAAGGCATTTGATACGGTCTCGCATGATATTCTTATTGATAAACTAAGCAAATACAATTTAGATGGGGCTACTATAAGGTGGGTGCCTAACTGGCTGGATAACCGTACTCAGAGAGTTGTTATTAATAGTTCCCAATCCTGCTGGAAAGCCATAACGAGTGGGGTATCGCAGGGGTCTGTTTTGGGACCGGCGCTGTTCAATATCTTCATCAACGACTTAGATATTGGCATAGAAAGTACGCTTATTAAGTTTGCGGATGATACCAAACTGGGAGGGATTGCAACTGCTTTGGAGGACAGGGTGACAGATAATTCAAAATGATCTGGACAAATTGGAGAAATGGTCTGAGTTAAACAGGATGAAGTTTAACAAAGACAAATGCAAAGTGCTCCACTTAGGAAGGAACAATCAGTTTCACACATACAGAATGGGAAGAGACTGTCTAGGAAGGAGTACGGCAGAAAGGGATCTAGGGGTTATAGTGGACCACAAGCTAAATATGAGTCAACAGTGTGATGCTGTTGCAAAAAAAGCAAACCTGATTCTGGGATGTATTAACAGGTCTGTTGTGAGCAAGACACGAGAAGTCATTCTTCCGCTCTACTCTGCTCTGGTTAGGCCTCAGCTGGAGTATTGTGTCCAGTTCTGGGCACCGCATTTTAAAAAAGATGTGGAGAAATTGGAAAGGGTCCAGAGAAGAGCAACAAGAATGATTAAAGGTCTTGAGAACATGACCTATGAAGGAAGGCTGAAAGAATTGGCTTTGTTTAGTTTGGAAAAGAGAAGACTGAGAGGAGACATGATAGCAGTTTTCAGGTATTTAAAAGGGTGTCATAAGGAGGAGGGAGAAAACTTGTTCACCTTAGCCTCTAAGGATAGAACCAGAAGCAATGGGTTTAAAGTGCAGCAAGGGAGGTCTAGGTTGGACATTAGGAAAAAGTTCCTAACTGTCAGGGTGGTTAAACACTGGAATAAATTGCCGAGGGAGGTTGTGGAATCTCCATCTCTTGAGATATTTAAGAGGAGGTTAGATAAATGTCTATCAGGGATGGTATTTGGTCTTATAGACTCATAGACTTTAAGGTCAGAAGGGACCATTATGATCATCTGGTCTGACCCCCTGCATGCTGCAGGCCACAAGACCCTTCCCTGGACTGTGCCGTTGAAGTCCCCAATCCTGTGTTTTAGTGACTTCAATCGGCAGGGACCCTCCTGCTAGTGATCCCTGCCCCATGCTGCGGAGGAAGGCGAAAAACCTCCAGAGGCTCAGCCAATCTACCCTGGAGGAAAATTCCTTCCCGACCCCAAATATGGCGATCAGTAATACCCCGAGCATGTAGGCAAGAGTCTCTAGCCTGACCCTTGTTTGCCATTATGCTATTTACGTACCATTGCTTGGTTTTCCTCGGCTACTATGTTTTACCATTAAACCATTCCCTCCATAAACTTATCCAACTTAATCTTAAAACCAGACAGGTCCGTTGCTCCCACCGTTTCCCTCGGAAGGCCGTTCCAATATTTCACCCCTCTGACGGTCAGAAACCTTCGTCTGATTTCAAGCCTGAACTTCCCCATGGCCAGTTTATATCCATTGGTTCTCGTGTCCACATTAGTACTCAGCTGAAATAATTCCTCACCCTCCCTTGTATTTATCCCTCTGATATATTTAAAGATAGCAATCATATCCCCCCTCAGCCTTCGTTTTGTCAGACTAAACAACCCGAGCTCCTCTAATCTCTTTTCATACGACAGGTTTTCTAGCAGGGGGGGCAGGAGGGATTCTGGCAGCAGTGAAGTGGGTTGCGGGGAAGTTGAGATCTTGACCCAAGTCATCCCAGACACTAATGCTAAGCCACAGGATGGCAGCATCTAGTGTCAGTGGAGTCCAAACACTATTTCAACCCCACAGTTTTCGATGAACTTCCCACAAGGAGAGGTGATGAGCACCCCCACCAACACACACACACAGACACACACACCACTCCTGGTGGTGGGAGGGGAACAGGAGAAAGGACAAAACAAGTAAGAGATGAAGAGAAAGGAAGGAGGGATGGAGGAAAAGGTAAAACAAAAAGGACAAACCCTAATGTCCCCAGTGATTCTACGGCACAAAATCCAAGGGATGGAATAAAATTCTGCCATCTTAAACTACTGTTTTCCATGCCTAGAATTCAGCTGGCACCACGTGGATCAGACTGAGCAGCTGCCAAAACCTCTTGGAGGCTCTTACCTTCTAAACAGGGACGTCTGTTTTCTAGTAAAATCAGTAAAAGGAAAGGAGAAAACTCGAAAGAGGCTCCTGCACGCACTCACGTACATGAACCCTAATACTCTCTCAGTCCTCAAAGAAAGACCCCGAGAAGGAGACTTGCTGAAGCAAAGCCACAGGGTCTCTGAGGTTTCCCTCGCCCTGTGCTCCTGTCCTGCCAGGCTGATGTCAGCATCTCTCTCTGAGGTCACCACCTCCCTAACACATTTGACCAATAAGCTGACATCCTGCAAAAGGCCTTTGTGATGTCACTGCCACACCCAACCAAACCCTGAAGTGCTAATGTCCTGCTGCTGGCCTGACACTTTGAAGGTTTGAGGTTGTCATAACTATAAAGGGAAGGGTAACAGCTGTCCTGTGTACAGTACTAAGAAATCCTCCTGGCCAGAGACTCCAAAATCCTTTTCCCTCTAAAGGGTTAAGAAGCTCAGGTAACCTGGCTGGCATCTGACCTAAAGGACCAATAAGGGGACAAGATACTTTCAAATCTTGGGGAGGGGAAGGCTTTTGTTTGTGTTCTTTGTTTGTGTGGGTGTTCGCCCTCGGGACTGAGAGGGACCAGACATCAATCCAGGTTCTCCACATCTTTCTAAACAAGTCTCTCCTATTTCAAACAAGGCGTGTTAGTTTTCCTTTGTTTTCTCAACTTGTAAATGTACCTTTTCCTAGAGTGTTTATCTTTGTTTGCTGTACTTTGAACCTAAGACTAGAGGGGAGTCCTCTGAGCTCTTTAAGTTTGATTTTTACCTTTTTCTTTAATTAAAAGCCTTATTTTTAAGAACCTGATTGATTTTTCCTTGTTTTAAGATCCAAGGAGTTTGGATCTTGATTCACCAGGAGTTGGTGGGAGGAAGGAGGGGAATGGTTAATTTCTCCTTCTTTTAGATCCAAGGGGGTTGGATCTGTATTCACCAGAAGTTGGTGGGAGGAAGGAGGGGGGATGGTTTATTTCTCCTTGTTTTAAGATCCAAGGG
Source organism: Chrysemys picta bellii (assembly GCF_011386835.1). NCBI lineage: Eukaryota > Metazoa > Chordata > Testudines > Emydidae > Chrysemys > Chrysemys picta. The sequence goes on along the minus strand of NW_027052776.1, from coordinate 91,882 downwards.
GGTTGGATCTGTATTCACCAGGGAATTGGTGAAAGGTTTCTCAAGGCTACCCAGGGGAGGAAATTAGCCTTGGGATGGTGGTTAAGCTTAGAAGTTTTCATGCAGGCCCCTACATTTGTACCCTAAACTTCAAAGTGGGGATACAGCCTTGACACAGGTACTCTCTGTGGATCACCCCACTCAATGCGTCTTCATTCTAGGAAGCAAGCCGGCTAGACAGTAAAACATCACAGGCTGCTCCCAATACTACACTCAGTGTTTCCAAAATTTGTAGACTTTATGGCCACAAGAGACCTTTAGAGCATCTCATCTAAGCACCTGCATATCATAGGCCTCCTGTATAGTACAATAGTTACTTTTTGGGCACACACATTCCAGAAAGGCATCTAGTCTTCATTCAATGACATCAAGAGATGGAGAATCCACCACTTTCCCTTTTAGTGAGTGCCAGGGGGCTCCATTTCCCCTTCCACTAGCACCCCATTTACAGTGAGACAGAGCAGTACCTGCAGCAGGGAGCGGGAGTTGCTGAAGGCCTCAGAGGCGCAGCCCCTGCAGTGTCTCAGGCACCTGGCGCAAGTGGCGGATGATGCGGGTGCATCACTTTGGCCGTGACGTCCTCCTCCTGCAAGGGAACGAGAACCTGTCAGAGACTCAAACGCCCCGAGGAATCAGGGGGAATTAAGGGCACCTGGAACCAGCAGTATTTAAACTGACTACCTGCCCACCACTGAGGGATGAATTCACCTCCTGAACCCCAGAATGGAGTCTTCTTGTCCTTTCTAGTAACCTCCAGTGCCAACCCACCACCTTGTAGGGTGAGCTCCTGCTACCTCCCCCTCAGTACCCTTGACAGCTGTTCTACCTCCAAACCACAGCTCAAGTTATCAGAACCCTCTTCTCCACCCCAACCCAGGTTGCGCAGGGAGGCGGCCCTAGCAGGGGGGGCAGGAGGGATTCTGCCAGCAGTGAAGTGGGTTGCGGGGAAGTTGAGATCTTGCCCCAAGTTGTCCCAGACACTAATGCTAAGCCACAGGATGGCAGCATCTAGTGTCAGTGGAGTCCAAGCACTATTTGAACCCGACAGTTTTGGATCAACTTCCCACAAGGGGAGGTGAAGAGCACCCCCAGCAACACACACACCACTCCTGGAGGTGGGAGGGGAACAAGAGAAAGGACAAAAGAAGAGATGAAGAGAAAGGAAGGAGGGATGGAGGAAAAGGTAAAACGAAAAGGACAAACCCTAGTGTCCCCAGTGATTCCATGGGACAAAATTCCAGGGAGGGAATAAAATTCTGCCACCTTAAACTACTGTTTTCCATGCCGAGAATTCAGCTGGCACCAGATGGATCAGACTGAGCAGGTTCCAAAACCTCTTGGAGGCTCTGTGGAAGCAGAGAAAAGAACTGACAGAAGGGAACTGCAATGCATGATGGTTGTTAGCAAGAGTCAGGCTTCGTAGAAGGGAACTGCAATGCATGATGGTTGTTAGCAAGAGTCAGGCTTCGTTAGCAAGAGACAGTCTTTGTTAGCAAGAGTCAAGCTAGCTGTGACCCTGATAACCCTGATAACGCGAAATTTGTAGAAGCGAGGATTGTGTGAGGATTGTGTGAGACGGGTGAGAAAGAGCTGTGTAAGAAGTCATTGTGACCTCAGTATAGATAAGGTGTAGAAGACCTTGTGTAGATAAGGTATAGAAACTAATTGTATGTAGGCAAGAGTCAAAACAAGTAAGGAAATGAGATATCAAGATGGCCTATGTATAAACAAAATGCAGCTGTCCCTCATTATTTCTGTAATGAAAGGTATAAATGCTTGCTGTAATTAGTTACCAGGGAGAGACCTGCTTTGCTCTCTCCCTCTGCACATGTGAGAGTTAATAAAGCATCTGACTTGCTGTACCTAAAACAAAATAGTGAGAACTCAGTTTTTCTCCGACAGCTCTTACCTTCTAATTTTCAAGTAAAATCAGTAAAAGGAAAGGAGAAAACTCGAAAGAGGCTCCTGCTCGCACTCACATACGTCAACCCTAACACTCTCTCAGTCCTCAAAAAGAAACCTTGAGAAGGAGACTTGCTGAAGCAAAGCCACAGGGGTCTCTGAGGTTTCCCTGGTCGTAAGCCCCTGTCCTCCCTGGCTGAAGACAGCATCTCTCTCTGAGGTCACCACCTCCCTAACACCTTTGACCAGTACGCTGAGGTCCTTGAAAAAGCCTTTGTGATATCACTGCCACACCCAACCAAACCCTAAAGTGCTCATGTCCTGCTGCTGGCCTGACACTTTGAAGGTTTGAGCTACGCTCTGTGGATCACACCACAAAATTCGTCTTCATTCTAGGAAGCAAGCTAGCTAGACAGTAAAACATCAGAGGCTGCTCCCAATACTACACTCAGTGTTTCCAAAAGTAGGAGACTTTCTGGCCAGAAGAGACCTTTACAGCATCTCATCTAACCCCCTCCATATCATAGGCTTCCAGTATAGTACAATAGTTACTTTTTGGGCACACACATTCCAGAAAGGCATCTAGTCTTCAATCAATGACATCAAGAGTTGGAGAATCCACCACTTTCCCTTTTAGTGAGTGCCAGAGGGCTCCATTTCCCCTTCCACTAGCTCCCCATTTACAGTGAGCCAGAGCAGTACCTGCAGCCGGGAGAGGGAGTTGCTAAGGCCTCAGAGGAACAGCCCCTGCAGTGTCTCAGGCACATGGCGTAAGTGCCGGATGATGCGGAGCTGGTGCATCCCTTTGGCCGTGACGTCCTCCTCCTGCAAGGGAACGAGAACCTGTCAGAGACTCAAATGCCCCGAGGAATCAGGGGCAATTAAGGACACCTGGAACCAGCAGTATTTACACCCAGCACCTGCCCACCACTGAGGGATGAATTCACCTCCTGAACCCCAGAATGGAGTCGTCTTCTCCTTTCTAGGAATCTCCAGTGCCAACCCCCGTCCTTGTAGGGTGAGCTCTTGCTACCTCCCCCTAAGTGCCCTTGACAGCTGTTCCACCTCCAAACCACAGCTCAAGTTATCAGAACCCTCTTCTCCACCCCCACCCAGGTTGGGCAGGGAGGCGGCTCTAGCAGGGGGGGCAGGTGGGATTCTGGCAGCAGTGAAGTGGGTTGCGAGGAGGTTGAGATCTTGCCCCAAGTCATCCCAGACACTAATGCTAAACCACACGATGGCAGCATCTAGTGTCAGTGGAGTCCAAGCACTATTTCAACCATACAGTTTTGGATCAACTCCCAACAAGGGGAGGTGAAGAGCACCCCCAGCAAAACACACACACACACACACACACACACACACACACACACACACACACACACACACACACACCACTCCTGGTGGTGGGAGGGGAACAAGAGAAAGGACAAAAGAAGTAAGAGATGAAGAGAAAGGAAGGAGGGATGGAGGAAAAGGTAAAACGAAAAGGACAAACCCTAATGTCCCCATTGATTCTACCAGACAAAATTACAGGGAGGGATTAAAATTCTGCCACCTTGAACTAGTGTTTTCCATGCCTGCCTAGAATTCAGCTGGCACCAGATGGATCAGACTGAGCAGGTTCCAAAACCTCTTGGAGGCTCTTACTTTCTAAACAGGGATGTCTGTTTTCTAGTAAAATCAGTAAAAGGAAAGGAGACAACTCGAAAGAGGCTCCTGCTCTCACTCAAATACGTGAATCCTAATACTCTCTCAGTCCTCAAGAGAAACCTCGAGAAGGAGACTTGCTGAAGCAAAGCCACAGGGGTCTCTGAGGTTTCCCTGGCCATGCGCCCCTGTCCTGCCTCGCTGATGGCAGCATCTCTCTCTGAGGTTACCACCTCCCTAACACTTTTGACCAATATGCTGAGGTCCTGCAAAAGACCTTTGTGATATCACTGCCACCAATCAAACCCTTAAGTGCTAATGTCCTGCTGCTGGCCTGACACTATGAAGGTTTGAGCTACTCTCTGTGGCTCACCCCACTCAATGCGTCTTCATTCTAGGAAGCAAGTGGGCTAGACGGTAAAACATCAGAGGCTGCTCCCAATGCTACACTCAGTGTTTCCAAAATTAGTAGACTTTATGGCCACAAGAGACCTTTAGAGCATCTAATCTAACCCGCTGCATATTATAGGCTTCCTGTATCGTACAATAGTTACTCTTTGGGCACACACATTCCAGAAAGGCATCTAGTCTTCATTCAATGACATCAAGAGATGGAGAATCCACCACTTTCCCTTTTAGTGAGTGCCAGGGGGTTCCATTTCCCCTTCCACTAGCACCCCATTTACAGTGAGCCAGAGCAGTACCTGCAGCAGGGAGTGGGAGCTGCTGATGTCCACAGAGGCACAGCCCTTGCAGTGTCAACTTCCCACAAGGGGAGGTGAAGAGCACCCCCAGCAACACACACACACACACACACACACACACACCACTCCTGGTGGTGGGAGGGGAACAAGAGAAAGCAAGGAGGGATGGAGGAAAAGGTAAAACGAAAAGGACAAACCCTAATGTCCCCAGTGATTCTATGGCACAAAATCCCAGGTGGGCTATAAAATTCTGCCACCTTGAACTAGTGTTTTCCATGCCTAGAATTCAGCTGGCACCAGATGGATCAGACTGCAGACTGAGCAGGTTAAAAACCTCTCCAAGGTTCTTACCTTCTCAACAGGCACGTCTGTTTTCTAGTAAAATCAATAAAAGGAGAAACTCGAAAGAGGTTCCTCCTCGCACTCACATACTTGAACCCTAATACTCTCTGAGTCCTAAAAAGGGAGACCTCGAGAAGGAGACTTGCTAAAGCAAAGCCAAAGGGGTCTCTGAGGTTTCCCTGGCCCTGCGCTCCTGTCCTGCCTGGCTGATGTCAGCATCTCTCTCTCAGGTAACCACCTCCCTAACACCTTTGACCCATAGGCTGAGGTCCAGGATAAGGCCTTTGTGATATCACTGCCACACCCAACCAAACCCTAAAGTGCTAATGTCCTGCTACTGGCCTGACACTTTGAAGGTTTGAGCTACTCTCTGTGGATCACCCCACTCAATGCATCCTCATTCTAGGAAGCAAGCGGGCTAGACAGTAAAACATCAGAGGCTGCTCCCAATGCTACACTCAGTGTTTCCAAAATTAGTAGACTTTATGGTCAGAAGAGACCTTTAGAGCATCTAATCTAACCCGCTGCATATCATAGGCTTACTGTATAGTACAATAGTTACTCTTTGGGCACACACATTCCAGAAAGGCATCTAGTCTTCATTCAGTGTTCTTCACAGCTGTTCCACCTCCAAACCAAACCTCAAGTTATCAGAACCCTCTTCTGCACCCCCAACCAGGTTGGGCATAGAGCTCTAGCGGGGGGGCAGGAGGGATTCTGCCAGAAGTGAAGTGGGCTGAGGGGAGGTTGAGATCTTGCCCCAAGTCATCCCAGACACTAATGCTAAGCCACAGGATGGCAGCATCTAGTGTCAGTGGAGTCCAAGCACTATTTCAACCATACAGTTTTGGATGAACTCCCCACAAGGGGAGGTGAAGAGCACCCCCAGCAACACACACACAAACACACACACACACACACACCACTCCTGGTGGTGAAAGGGGAACAGGAGAAAGGACAAAAGAAGTAAGAGATGAAGAGAAAGGAAGGAGGGATGGAGGAAAAGGTAAAACGAAAAGGACAAACCCTAATGTCCCCAGTGATTCTACGGGACAAAATCCCAGGGAGGGAATAAAATTCTGCCATCTTAAACTACTGTTTTCCATGCCTAGAATTCAGCTGGCACCAGATGGATCAGACTGAGCAGGTTCCAAAACCTCTTGGAGGCTCTTACCTTCTAAATAGGGACGTCTGTTTTCTAGTAAAATCCGTCAAAGGAAAGGAGAAAACTCGAAAGAGGCTCCTGCTCACACTCACATACGTCAACCCTAACACTCTCTCAGTCCTCAAACAGAGACCTCGAGAAGGAGACTTGCTGAAGCAAAGCCACAGGGGTCTCTGAGGTTTCCCTGGCCCTGTGCTCCTGTCCTGCCAGGCTGATGTCAGCATCTCTCTCGGAGGTCACCACCTCCCTAACACCTTTGACCAATAGGCTGACGTCCTGCAAAAGGCCTTTGTGATATCACTGCCACACCCACCCTTCCCCGGAAGTGCTAATGTCCTGCTGCTGGCCTGACACTTTGAAGGTTTCAGCTACTCTCTGTGGATCACCCCACTCAATGCCTGTTCATTCTAGGAAGCAAGCCGGCTAGACGGTAAAACATCAGAGGCTGCTCCCAATGCTACACTCAGTGTTTCCAAAATTAGGGGACTTTATGGCCAGAAGAGACCTTTAGAGCATCTTATCTAACCCCTTGCATACCATAGGCTTGCTGTATAGTACAATAGTTACTCTTTGGGCACACACATTCCAGAAAGGCATCTAGTCTTCCTTCAATGACATCAAGAGATGGAGAATCCACCACTTTCCCTTTTAGTGAGGGCCAGGGGGCTCCATTTCCCCTTCCACTAGCTCCCCATTTACAGTGAGCCAGAGCAGTACCTGCAGCAGGGAGCGGGAGTTGCTGATGGCCTCAGAGGCACAGCCCCTGCAGTGTCTCAGGAATCTGGCGCAAGTGCCGGATGATGCGGAGCTGGTGCATCACTTTTGGCCGTGACGTCCTCCTGCTGCAAGGGAACGAGAACCTGTCAGAGATTCAAACGCCCCGAGGAATCAGCGGGAATTAAGGGCACCTGGAACCAGCACTACTTCCACCCATCACCTGCCCACCACTGAGGGATAAATTCACCTCCTGAACCCCAGAATGGAGTCTTCTTGTCCTTTCTAGTAACCTCCAGTGCCAACCCCCCTCCTTGAAGGATGAGCTCCTGCTATCTCCCCCTCAGTGCCCTTGACAGCTGTTCCACCTCCAAACCACAGCTCAAGTTATTAGTACCTTTGGACACAGACTGGCTAACCTAGTGAGGAGGGCTTTAAACTAGGTTCGACGGGGACAGGTGAGCAAAGCCCACAGGTAAGTGGGGAACATGGAGACCGGGGAGATGGGTCAAAAACGAGAGGGAGTGTGGGCTATATTGTCAGAGGGAAAGGAGGGTCAGGACAAAACTGGGAGGAAAGATCAAACCAGTATCTTAGATGTCTCTATACAAATGCGAGAAGTATGGGGAATAAGCAGGAAGAACTGGAAGTGCTAATAAATAAATACAACTATGACATTGTTGGCATCACTGAAACTTGGTGGGATAATACACATGATTGGAATGTTGGTGTGGATGGGTACAGCTTGCTCAGGAAGGATAGACAGGGGAAAAAGGGAGGAGGTGTTGCCTTGTATATTAAAAATGTACACACTTGGACTGAGTTGGAGATGGACATAGGAGACGGAAGTGTTGAGAGTCTCTGGGTTAGGCTAAAAGGGGTAAAAAACAAGGGAGATGTCATGCTAGGAGTCTACTACAGGCCACCTAACCAGGTGGAAGAGGTGGATGAGGCTTTTTTTAAGCAACTAACAAAATCATCCAAAGCCCAAGATTTGGTGGTGATGGGGGACTTCAACTATCCGGCTATATGTTGGGAAAATAACACAGCGGGGCACAGACTATCCAACAAATTCCTGGACTGCATTGGAGACAACTTTTTATTTCAGAAGGTTGAAAAGCTACTGGGGGGAAGCTGTTCTAGACTTGATTTTAACAAATAGGGAGGAACTCGTTGAGAATTTGAAAGTAGAAGGCAGCCTGGGTGAAAGTGATCATGGAATCATAGAGTTTGCAATTCTAAGGAAGGGTAGAAGGGAGAACAGCAAAATAGAGACAATGGATTTCAGGAAGGCAGATTTTGGTAAGCTCAGAGAGCTGATAGGTAAGGTCCCATGGGAATCAAGACTGAGGGGAAAAACAACTGAGGAGAGTTGGCAGTTTTTCAAAGGGACACTATTAAGGGCCCAAAAGCAAGCTATTCCGCTGGTTAGGAAAGATAGAAAATGTGGCAAAAGACCACCTTGGCTTAACCATGAGATCTTGCATGATCTAAAAAATAAAAAGGAGTCATATAAAAAATGGCAACTGGGACAGATTACAAAGGATGAATATAGGCAAACAACACAGGAATGCAGGGGCAAGATTAGAAAGGCAAAGGCACAAAATGAGCTCAAACTAGCTACGGGAATAAAGGGAAACAAGAAGACTTTTTATCAATACATTAGAAGCAAGAGGAAGACCAAAGACAGGGTAGGCCCACTGCTTAGTGAAGAGGGAGAAACAGTAACAGGAAACTTGGAAATGGCGGAGATGCTTAATGACTTCTTTGTTTCGGTCTTCACCGAGAAGTCTGAAGGAATGCCTAACATAGTGAATGCTAATGGGAAGGGGGTAGGTTTAGCAGATAAAATAAAAAAAGAACAAGTTAAAAATCACTTAGAAAAGTTAGATGCCTGCAAGTCACCCGGGCCTGATGAAATGCATCCTAGAATACTCAAGGAGCTAATAGAGGAGGTATCTGAGCCTCTAGCTATTATCTTTGGAAAATCATGGGAGACGGGAGAGATTCCAGAAGACTGGAAAAGGGCAAATATAGTGCCCATCTATAAAAAGGGAAATAAAAACAACCCAGGAAACTACAGACCCCAGTGAGTTTAACTTCTGTGCCAGGGAAGATAATGGAGCAAGTAATTAAGGAAATCATCTGCAAACACTTGGAAGGTGGTAAGGTGATAGGGAACAGCCGGCATGGATTTGTGAAGAACAAATCATGTCAAACCAATCTGATAGCTTTCTTTGATAGGATAACGAGCCTTGTGGATAAGGGTGAGGCTGTGGATGTGGTATACCTAGACTTTAGTAAGGCTTTTGATACGGTCTCGCATGATATTCTTATTGATAAACTAGGCAAATACAATTTAGATGGGGCTACTATAAGGTGGGTGCATAACTGGCTGGATAACCGTACTCAGAGAGTTGTTATTAATAGTTCCCAATCCTGCTGGAAAGCCATAACGAGTGGGGTATCGCAGGGGTCTGTTTTGGGACCGGCGCTGTTCAATATCTTCATCAACGACTTAGATATTGGCATAGAAAGTACGCTTATTAAGTTTGCGGATGATACCAAACTGGGAGGGATTGCAACTGCTTTGGAGGACAGGGTCATAATTCAAAATGATCTGGACAAATTGGAGAAATGGTCTGAGTTAAACAGGATGAAGTTTAACAAAGACAAATGCAAAGTGCTCCACTTAGGAAGGAACAATCAGTTTCACACATACAGAATGGGAAGAGACTGTCTAGGAAGGAGTACGGCAGAAAGGGATCTAGGGGTTATAGTGGACCACAAGCTAAATATGAGTCAACAGTGTGATGCTCTTGCAAAAAAAGCAAACCTGATTCTGGGATGTATTAACAGGTGTGTTGTGAGCAAGACACGAGAAGTCATTCTTCCGCTCTACTCTGCTCTGGTTAGGCCTCAGCTGGAGTATTGTGTCCAGTTCTGGGCACCGCATTTTAAAAAAGATGTGGAGAAATTGGAAAGGGTCCAGAGAAGAGCAACAAGAATGATTAAAGGTCTTGAGAACATGACCTATGAAGGAAGGCTGAAAGAATTGGCTTTGTTTAGTTTGGAAAAGAGAAGACTGAGAGGAGACATGATAGCAGTTTTCAGGTATTTAAAAGGGTGTCATAAGGAGGAGGGAGAAAACTTGTTCACCTTAGCCTCTAAGGATAGAACCAGAAGCAATGGGTTTAAAGTGCAGCAAGGGAGGTCTAGGTTGGACATTAGGAAAAAGTTCCTAACTGTCAGGGTGGTTAAACACTGGAATAAATTGCCGAGGGAGGTTGTGGAATCTCCATCTCTTGAGATATTTAAGAGGAGGTTAGATAAATGTCTATCAGGGATGGTATTTGGTCTCATAGACTCATAGACTTTAAGGTCAGAAGGGACCATTATGATCATCTGGTCTGACCCCCTGCATGCTGCAGGCCACAAGACCCTTCCCTGGACTGTGCCGTTGAAGTCCCCAATCCTGTGTTTTAGTGACTTCAATCGGCAGGGACCCTCCTGCTAGTGATCCCTGCCCCATGCTGCGGAGGAAGGCGAAAAACCTCCAGAGGCTCAGCCAATCTACCCTGGAGGAAAATTCCTTCCCGACCCCAAATATGGCGATCAGTAATACCCCGAGCATGTAGGCAAGAGTCTCTAGCCTGACCCTTGTTTGCCATTATGCTATTTACGTACCATTGCTTGGTTTTCCTCGGCTACTATGTTTTACCATTAAACCATTCCCTCCATAAACTTATCCAACTTAATCTTAAAACCAGACAGGTCCGTTGCCCCCACCGTTTCCCTCGGAAGGCCGTTCCAATATTTCACCCCTCTGACGGTCAGAAACCTTCGTCTGATTTCAAGCCTGAACTTCCCCACGGCCAGTTTATATCCATTGGTTCTCGTGTCCACATTAGTACTCAGCTGAAATAATTCCTCTCCCTCCCTTGTATTTATCCCTCTGATATATTTAAAGATAGCAATCATATCCCCCCTCAGCCTTCGTTTTGTCAGACTAAACAACCCGAGCTCCTCTAATCTCTTTTCATACGACAGGTTTTCCATTCCTCTGATCATCCTAGTCGCCCTTCTCTGCACCCGTTCCAATTTGAGTTCATCTTTTTTAAACATGGGAGACCAGAACTACACACAGTACTCCAAATGAGGTCTCACCAGCGCCGTATACAACGGAAGCAGGACCTCCTTATCCCTACTAGATATACCTCGCCTAATACATCCCAAGACCGCATTGGCTTTTTTCACAGCCACGTCACATTGTCGACTCATAGTCATCCTGCGCTCTACAAGGACCCCTAGGTCCTTCTCCTCTTCCGTTACTTCTAACCAATGCGTCCCCATCTTGTAACTAAAATTGTTATTAGTCATCCCCAAGTGCATCACCTTACACTTTTCACTATTAAATTTCATCTTATTTCTGACACTCCAATTCACAAGCTCATTCAAGTCTCCCTGCAGAATATCCCTATCCTCCTCCGAATTTGCAACTCCTCCCACCTTCGTATCATCCGCAAACTTTATCAGCCCACTCTTGCAATCGGTTCCGAGGTCAGTTATAAATAGATTAAATAAAATGGGTCCCAAAACCGAACCTTGAGGCACTCCACTAGTAACCTCCCTCCAACCCGACAGTTCACCCTTTAATACGACCCGCTGCATTCTCCCCATTAACCAATTCTTTATCCACCTCTGGATTTTCATATCGATCCCCATGTTTTCCAGTTTAACCAATAATTCCTCATGGGGTACAGTATCAAACGCTTTACTGAAATCCAGGTATATTAGGTCCACCGCATTTCCCTTATCTAATAAGTCCGTTACATGGTCCTGCCATGCGGGCAGGGGACTGGACTCGATGACCTCTCGAGGTCCCTTCCAGTCCTAGAATCTATGAACGTATGAAAAAAACACTGTTCTCCACCCCCACCCAGGTTGGCCAGGGAGGCGGCTCTAGCAGGGGGGGCAGGAGGGATTCTGGCAGCAGTGAAGTGGGTTGCGGGGAAGTTGAGATCTTGACCCAAGTCATCCCAGACACTAATGCTAAGCCACAGGATGGCAGCATCTAGTGTCAGTGGAGTCCAAACGCTATTTCAACCCCACAGTTTTCGATGAACTTCCCACAAGGAGAGGTGATGAGCACCCCCAGCAACACACACACACACACACACACACACACACACACACACACACACACACCACTCCTTGTGGTGGGAGGGGAAGAGGAGAAAGGACAAAAGAAGTAACAGATGAAGAGAAAGGAAGGAGGGATGGAGGAAAAGGTAAAACAAAAAGGACAAACCCTAACGTCCCCAGTGATTCTACGGCACAAAATCCAAGGGATGGAATAAAATTCTGCCATCTTAAACTACTGTTTTCCATGCCTAGAATTCAGCTGGCACCACGTGGATCAGACTGAGCAGCTGCCAAAACCTCTTGGAGGCTCTTACCTTCTAAACAGGGACGTCTGTTTTCTAGTAAAATCAGTAAAAGGAAAGGAGAAAACTCGAAAGAGGCTCCTGCACGCACTCACGTACGTGAACCCTAATACTCTCTCAGTCCTCAAAGAAAGACCCCGAGAAGGAGACTTGCTGAAGCAAAGCCACAGGGTCTCTGAGGTTTCCCTGGCCCTGTGCTCCTGTCCTGCCAGGCTGATGTCAGCATCTCTCTCTGAGGTCACCACCTCCCTAACACATTTGACCAATAAGCTGACATCCTGCAAAAGGCCTTTGTGATGTCACTGCCACACCCAACCAAACCCTGAAGTGCTAATGTCCTGCTGCTGGCCTGACACTTTGAAGGTTTGAGGTGGTCATAACTATAAAGGGAAGGGTAACAGCTGTCCTGTGTACAGTACTAAGAAATCCTCCTGGCCAGAGACTCCAAAATCCTTTTCCCTCTAAAGGGTTAAGAAGCTCAGGTAACCTGGCTGGCATCTGACCTAAAGGACCAATAAGGGGACAAGATACTTTCAAATCTTGGGGAGGGGAAGGCTTTTGTTTGTGTTCTTTGTTTGTGTGGGTGTTCGCCCTCGGGACTGAGAGGGACCAGACATCAATCCAGGTTCTCCACATCTTTCTAAACAAGTCTCTCCTATTTCAAACAAGGCGTGTTAGTTTTCCTTTGTTTTCTCAACTTGTAAATGTACCTTTTACTAGAGTGTTTATCTTTGTTTGCTGTACTTTGAACCTAAGACTAGAGGGGAGTCCTCTGAGCTCTTTAAGTTTGATTACCCTGTAAGGTTAATTTCCATACTGATTTTACAGAGATGATTTTTACCTTTTTCTTTAATTAAAAGCCTTATTTTTAAGAACCAAGGAGTTTGGATCTTGATTCACCAGGAGTTGGTGGGAGGAAGGAGGGAAATGGTTAATTTCTCCTTCTTTTAGATCCAAGGGGGTTGGATCTGTATTCACCAGAAGTTGGTGGGAGGAAGGAGGGGGGATGGTTTATTTCTCCTTGTTTTAAGATCCAAGGGGTTTGGATCTGTATTCACCAGGGAATTGGTGAAAGGTTTCTCAAGGCTACCCAGGGGAGGAAATTAGCCTTGGGATGGTGGTTAAGCTTAGAGGTTTTCATGCAGGCCCCTACATTTGTACCCTAAACTTCAAAGTGGGGATACAGCCTTGACACAGGTACTCTCTGTGGATCACCCCACTCAATGCGTCTTCATTCTAGGAAGCAAGCCGGCTAGACAGTAAAACATCACAGGCTGCTCCCAATACTACACTCAGTGTTTCCAAAATTTGTAGACTTTATGGCCACAAGAGACCTTTAGAGCATCTCATCTAAGCCCCTGCATATCATAGGCCTCCTGTATAGTACAATAGTTACTTTTTGGGCACACACATTCCAGAAAGGCATCTAGTCTTCATTCAATGACATCAAGAGATGGAGAATCCACCACTTTCCCTTTTAGTGAGTGCCAGGGGGCTCCATTTCCCCTTCCACTAGCTCGCCATTTACAGGGAGACAGAGCAGTACCTGCAGCAGGGAGCGGGAGTTGCTGAAGGCCTCAGAGGCGCAGCCCCTGCAGTGTCTCAGGCACATGGCGCAAGTGCCGGATGATGCGGAGCTGGTGCATCACTTTGGCCGTGACGTCCTCCTGCTGCAAGGGAACGAGAACCTGTCAGAGACTCAAACGCGCCGAGGAATCAGGGGGAATTAAGGGCACCTGGAACCAGCAATATTTAAACTGACTACCTGCCCACCACTGAGGGATGAATTCACCTCCTGAACCCCAGAATGGAGTCTTCTTGTCCTTTCTAGTAACCTCCAGTGCCAACCCACCACCTTGTAGGGTGAGCTCCTGCTACCTCCCCCTCAGTACCCTTGACAGCTGTTCTACCTCCAAACCACAGCTCAAGTTATCAGAACCCTCTTCTCCACCCCAACCCAGGTTGCGCAGGGAGGCGGCCCTAGCAGGGGGGGCAGGAGGGATTCTGCCAGCAGTGAAGTGGGTTGCGGGGAAGTTGAGATCTTGTCCCAAGTTGTCCCAGACACTAATGCTAAGCCACAGGATGGCAGCATCTAGTGTCAGTGGAGTCCAAGCACTATTTGAACCCGACAGTTTTGGATCAACTTCCCACAAGGGGAGGTGAAGAGCACCCCCAGCAACACACACACCACTCCTGGAGGTGGGAGGGGAACAAGAGAAAGGACAAAAGAAGTAAGAGATGAAGAGAAAGGAAGGAGGGATGGAGGAAAAGGTAAAACGAAAAGGACAAACCCTAGTGTCCCCAGTGATTCCACGGGACAAAATTCCAGGGAGGGAAGAAAATTCTGCCACCTTAAACTACTGTTTTCCATGCCGAGAATTCAGCTGGCACCAGATGGATCAGACTGAGCAGGTTCCAAAACCTCTTGGAGGCTCTTACCTTCTAATTTTCAAGTAAAATCAGTAAAAGGAAAGGAGAAAACTCGAAAGAGGCTCCTGCTCGCACTCACATACGTCAACCCTAACACTCTCTCAGTCCTCAAAAAGAAACCTCGAGAAGGAGACTTGCTGAAGCAAAGCCACAGGGGTCTCTGAGGTTTCCCTGGTCGTAAGCCCCTGTCCTCCCTGGCTGAAGACAGCATCTCTCTCTGAGGTCACCACCTCCCTAACACCTTTGACCAGTACGCTGAGGTCCTTGAAAAAGCCTTTGTGATATCACTGCCATACCCAACCAAACCCTAAAGTGCTCATGTCCTGCTGCTGGCCTGACACTTTGAAGGTTTGAGCTACGCTCTGTGGATCACACCACAAAATTCGTCTTCATTCTAGGAAGCAAGCTAGCTAGACAGTAAAACATCAGAGGCTGCTCCCAATACTACACTCAGTGTTTCCAAAAGTAGGAGACTTTCTGGCCAGAAGAGACCTTTACAGCATCTCATCTAACCCCCTCCATATCATAGGCTTCCAGTATAGTACAATAGTTACTTTTTGGGCACACACATTCCAGAAAGGCATCTAGTCTTCAATCAATGACATCAAGAGTTGGAGAATCCACCACTTTCCCTTTTAGTGAGTGCCAGGGGGCTCCATTTCCCCTTCCACTAGCTCCCCATTTACAGTGAGCCAGAGCAGTACCTGCAGCCGGGAGAGGGAGTTGCTAAGGCCTCAGAGGAACAGCCCCTGCAGTGTCTCAGGCACATGGCGTAAGTGCCGGATGATGCGGAGCTGGTGCATCCCTTTGGCCGTGACGTCCTCCTCCTGCAAGGGAACGAGAACCTGTCAGAGACTCAAATGCCCCGAGGAATCAGGGGCAATTAAGGACACCTGGAACCAGCAGTATTTACACCCAGCACCTGCCCACCACTGAGGGATGAATTCACCTCCTGAACCCCAGAATGGAGTCGTCTTCTCCTTTCTAGGAATCTCCAGTGCCAACCCCCGTCCTTGTAGGGTGAGCTCCTGCTACCTCCCCCTCAGTGCCCTTGACAGCTGTTCCACCTCCAAACCACAGCTCAAGTTATCAGAACCCTCTTCTCCACCCCCACCCAGGTTGGCCAGGGAGGCGGCTCTAGCAGGGGGGGCAGGTGGGATTCTGGCAGCAGTGAAGTGGGTTGCGGGGAGGTTGAGATCTTGCCCCAAGTCATCCCAGACACTAATGCTAAACCACACGATGGCAGCATCTAGTGTCAGTGGAGTCCAAGCACTATTTCAACCATACAGTTTTGGATCAACTCCCAACAAGGGGAGGTGAAGAGCACCCCCAGCAACGCAACACACACACACACACACACACACACACACACACACACATATACCACTCCTGGTGGTGGGAGGGGAACAAGAGAAAGGACAAAAGAAGTAAGAGATAAAGAGAAAGGAAGGAGGGATGGAGGAAAAGGTAAAACGAAAAGGACAAACCCTAATGTCCCCAGTGATTCTACCAGACAATATTAAGGGAGGGATTAAAATTCTGCCACCTTGAACTAGTGTTTTCCATGCCTAGAATTCAGCTGGCACCAGATGGATCAGACTGAGCAGGTTCCAAAACCTCTTGGAGGCTCTTACTTTCTAAACAGGGATGTCTGTTTTCTAGTAAAATCAGTAAAAGGAGAAACTCGAAAGAGGTTCCTCCTCGCGCTCACATACTTGAACCCTAATACTCTCTGAGTCCTAAAAAGGGAGACCTCGAGAAGGAGACTTGCTAAAGCAAAGCCAAAGGGGTCTCTGAGGTTTCCCTGGCCCTGCGCTCCTGTCCTGCCTGGCTGATGTCAGCATCTCTCTCTCAGGTAACCACCTCCCTAACACCTTTGACCCATAGGCTGAGGTCCAGGATAAGGCCTTTGTGATATCACTGGCACACGCAACCAAACCCTAAAGTGCTAATGTCCTGCTGCTGGCCTGACACTTTGAAGGTTTCAGCTACTCTCTGTGGATCACCCCACTCGATGCGTCTTCATTCTAGGAAGCAAGCCGGCTAGACAGTAAAGCATCAGAGGCTGCTCCCAATGCTACACTCAGTGTTTCCAAAATTACTACACTTTATGGCCAGAAGAGACCTTTAGAACATCTCATCTAACCCCCTGCATATCATAGGCTTCCTGTATAGTACAATAGGTACTTTTTGGGCACACACATTCCAGAAAGGCATCTAGTCTTCATGAAATGACATCAAGAGATGGAGAATCCACCACTTTCCCTTTTACTGAGTGCCAGGGGGCTCCATTTCCCCTTCCACTAGCACCCCATTTACAGTGAGCCAGAGCAGTACCTGCAGCAGGGAGCGGGAGTTGCTGATGGCCTCAGTGGCACAGCCCCTGCAGTGTCTAAGGCACCTGGCACAAGTGCCGGATGATGCGGAGCTGGTGCATCACTCTGGCCATGACGTCCTCCTGCTGCAAGGGAACGAGAACCTGTCAAAGACTCAAACGCCCCGAGGAATCAGGGGGAATTAAGGGCACCTGGAACCAGCAGTATTTAAACTGACTACCTGCCCACCACTGAGGGATGAATTCACCTCCTGAACCCCAGAATGGAGTCTTCTTTTCCTTTCTAGTAACCTCCAGTGCCAACCCACCACCTTGTAGGGTGAGCTCATACTCATACTCCTCATCCTTGAGGATGGTGTGGACTGCACTCTCAGCAAGTTTGCAGATGACACTAAACTAGGAGGCGTGGTAGATACGCTAGAGGGTAGGGATCGGATACACAGGGACCTAGACAAATTCCTTCAGACTTCTCGGTGAAGACCGAAACAAAGAAGTCATTAAGCATCTCCGCCATTTCCAAGTTTCCTGTTACTGTTTCTCCCTCTTCACTAAGCAGTGGGCCTACCCTGTCTTTGGTCTTCCTCTTGCTTCTAATGTATTGATAAAAAGTCTTCTTGTTTCCCTTTATTCCCGTAGCTAGTTTGAGCTCATTTTGTGCCTTTGCCTTTCTAATCTTGCCCCTGCATTCCTGTGTTGTTTGCCTATATTCATCCTTTGTAATCTGTCCCAGTTGCCATTTTTTATATGACTCCTTTTTATTTTTTAGATCATGCAAGATCTCATGGTTAAGCCAAGGTGGTCTTTTGCCACATTTTCTATCTTTCCTAACCAGCGGAATAGCTTGCTTTTGGGCCCTTAATAGTGTCCCTTTGAAAAACTGCCAACTCTCCTCAGTTGTTTTTCCCCTCAGTCTTGATTCCCATGGGACCTTACCTATCAGCTCTCTGAGCTTACCAAAATCTGCCTTCCTGAAATCCATTGTCTCTATTTTGCTGTTCTCCCTTCTACCCTTCCTTAGAATTGCAAACTCTATGATTTCATGATCACTTTCACCCAGGCTGCCTTCTACTTTCAAAGTCTCAACGAGTTCCTCCCTATTTGTTAAAATCAAGTCTAGAACAGCTTCCCCCCAGTAGCTTTTTCAACCTTCTGAAATAAAAAGTTGTCTCCAATGCAGTCCAGGAATTTGTTGGATAGTCTGTGCCCCGCTGTGTTATTTTCCCAACATATAGCCGGATACTTGAAGTCCCCCATCACCACCAAATCTTGGGCTTTGGATGATTTTGTTAGTTGCTTAAAAAAAGCCTCATCCACCTCTTCCACCTGGTTAGGTGGCCTGTAGTAGACTCCTAGCATGACATCTCCCTTGTTTTTTACCCCTTTTAGCCTAACCCAGAGACTCTCAACACTTCCGTCTCCTATGTCCATCTCTACCTCAGTCCAAGTGTGTACATTTTTAATATACAAGGCAACACCTCCTCCCTTTTTCCCCTGTCTATCCTTCCTGAGCAAGCTGTACCCATCCACACCAACATTCCAATCATGTGTATTATCCCACCAAGTTTCAGTGATGCCAACAATGTCATAGTTGTATTTATTTATTAGCACTTCCAGTTCTTCCTGCTTATTCCCCATACTTCTCGCATTTGTATATAGGCATCTAAGATACTGGTTTGATGTTTCCTCACAGTTTTGTCCTTACCCTCCTTTCCCTCTGACAATATAGCCCACACTCCCTCTCGTTTTTGACCCATCTCCCCGGTCTCCATGTTCCCCACTTACCTGTGGGCTTTGCTCACCTATCCCCGTCGAACCTAGTTTAAAGCCCTCCTCACTAGGTTAGCCAGTCTGTGTCCAAAGATACTAATAACTTGAGCTGTGGTTTGGAGGTGGAACAGCTGTCAAGGGCACTGAGGGGGAGATAGCAGGAGCTCATCCTTCAAGGAGGGGGGTTGTCACTGGAGGTTACTAGAAAGGACAAGAAGACTCCATTCTGGGGTTCAGGAGGTGAATTTATCCCTCAGTGGTGGGCAGGTGATGGGTGGAAGTAGTGCTGGTTCCAAGTGCCCTTAATTCCCGCTGATTCCTCGGGGCGTTTGAGTCTCTGACAGGTTCTCGTTCCCTTGCAGCAGGAGGACGTCACGGCCAAAAGTGATGCACCAGCTCCGCATCATCCGGCACTTGCGCCAGATTCCTGAGACACTGCAGGGGCTGTGCCTCTGAGGCCA
This sequence comes from Chrysemys picta bellii, assembly GCF_011386835.1. NCBI lineage: Eukaryota > Metazoa > Chordata > Testudines > Emydidae > Chrysemys > Chrysemys picta. The sequence continues at coordinate 72,926 of NW_027052776.1, read as the reverse complement.
TCAGCAACTCCCGCTCCCTGCTGCAGGTACTGCTCTGGCTCACTGTAAATGGGGAGCTAGTGGAAGGGGAAATGGAGCCCCCTGTTACTCACTAAAAGGGAAAGTGGTGGATTCTCCATCTCTTGATGTCATTGAAGGAAGACTAGATGCCTTTCTGGAATGTGTGTGCCCAAAAAGTAACTATTGTACTATACAGCAAGCCTATGGTATGCAAGGGGTTAGATGAGATGCTCTAAAGGTCTCTTGTGGCCATAAAGTCTACAAATTTTGGAAACACTGAGTGTAGTATTGGGAGCAGCCTCTGATGTTTTACTGTCTAGCCGGCTTGCTTCCTAGAATGAAGACGCATTGAGTGGGGTGGTCCACACAGAGTAGCTCAAACCTTCAAAGTGTCAGGCCAGCAGCAGGACATTAGCACTTCCGGGGATGGGTGGGTGTGGCAGTGACATCACAAAGGCCTTTTCAGGACCTCAGCCTATTGGTCAAAGGTGTTAGGGAGGTGGTAACCTCAGAGAGAGATGCTGACATCAGCCAGGCAGGACAGGGGCTTAGGGCCAGGGAAACCTCAGAGACCCCTGTGACTTTCATAGAATCATAGAATATCAGGGTTGGAAGGGACCTCAAGAGGTCATCTACTCCAACCCCGTCCTCAAAGCAGGACCAATTCCCAACTAAATCATCCCAGCCAGGGCTTTGTCAAGCCGGGCCTTAAAAACCTCCAAGGAAGGAGACTCCACCACCTCCCTAGTTAACGCATTCCAGTGCTTCACCACCCTCCTAGTGAAATAGTGTTTCCTAATATCCAACCTGGACCTCCCCCACTGCAACTTGAGACCATTGCTCCTTGTTCTGTCATCTGTCACCACTGAGAACAACCGAGCTCCATCCTCTTTGGAACCCCCCTTCACGTAGTTGAAGGCTGCTATCAAATCCCCCCTCATTCTTCTCTTCTGGATACTAAACAATCCCAGTTCCCTCAGCCTCTCCTCATAAGTCATGTGCTCCAGACCCCTAATCATTTTTGTTGCTCTCCACTGGACTCTTTCCAATTTTTCCACATCCTTCTTGTAGTGTGGGGCCTGTCGGAGAAAAACAGAGTTCTCACTATTTGTTTAGGGACAGCAAGTCAGATGCTTTATTAACTCTCACAATTGCCCAGAGGGAGAGAGCTAAGCAGGTCTCTCCCAGGTAACTAATTACAGCAAGCATTTATACCTTTCATTACAGAAATAACGAGGGACAGCTGCGTTTTGTTTCTACATAGGCCATCTTGATATCTCATTTCTTCACTTGTTTTGACTCTTGCCAACATACAATATTTTCTATACCTTATCTACACAAGGTCTTCTACACCTTATCTATACCAGGTCATAATGACTTCTTACACAGTTCTTTCTCACCCGCCTCACACATTCCTCGCTTCTACAAATCTCGCGTTATTAGGGTTACAGTTAGCCTAACTCTTGCTAACGAACTGTCATGCATTGCATCCCCTTCCTGTGAGCTCTTTCTCTGCTTCCACAGGCCCAAAACTGGACACAGTATTCCAGATGAGGCCTCACCAATGTCGAATAAAGGGGAACGATCACGTTCCTCGATCTGCTGGCAATGCCCCTACTTATACAGCCCAAAATGCCGTTAGCCTTCTTGGCAACAAGAGCACACTGTTGACTCATATCCAGCTTCTCGTCCACTGTGACCCCTAGGTCCTTTTCTGCAGAACTGCTACCTAGCCATTCGGTCCCTAGTCTGTAGCAGTGCATGGGATTCTTCCGTCCTAAGTGCAGGACTCTGCACTTGTCCTTGTTGAACTTCATCAGGTTTTTTTTGGCCCAATCCTCTAATTTGTCTAGGTCCCTCTGTATCCGATCCCTACCCTCTAGCGTATCTACCACGCCTCCTAGTTTAGTGTCATCTGCAAACTTGCTGAGAGTGCAGTCCACACCATCCTCCAGATCATTAATAAAGATATTAAACAAAACCGGCCCCAGGACCGACCCTTGGGGCACTACTCCGCTTGAAACCGGCTGCCAACTAGACATGGAGCCATTGATCACTACCCGTTGAGCCCGACGATCCAGCCAGCTTTCTATCCACCTTACAGTCCATTCATCCAGCCCATACTTCTTTAACTTGGTGGCAAGAATACTGTGGGAGAGCGTATCAAAAGCTTTGCTAAAGTCAAGGAATAACACATCCACTGCTTTCCCCTCATCCACAGAGCCAGTTATCTCATCATAGAAGGCAATTAGGTTAGCCAGGCACGACTTCCCCTTGGTGAATCCATGCTGACTGTTCCTGATCACTTTCCTCTCCTCTAAGTGTTTCATCATTGATTCCTTGAGGACCTGCTCCATGATTTTTCCAGGGACTGAGGTGAGGCTGACTGGCCTGTAGTTCCCCGGATCCTCCTCCTTCCCTTTTTTAAAGATGGGCACGACATTAGCCTTTTTCCAGTCATCCGGGACCTCCCTCGATCGCCATGAGTTTTCAAAAATAATGGCTAATGGCTGTGCAATCTCATCCGCCAAGTCCTTTAGCACCCTCGGATGCAGCGCATCCAGCCCCATGGAGTTGTGCACGTCCAGTTTTTCTAAATAGTCCCGAACCACTTCTTTCTCCACAGAGGGCTGGTCACCTTCTCCCCATATTGTGCTGCCCAGTGCAGCAGTCTGGGAGCTGACCTTGTTCGTGAAGACAGAGGCAAAAAAAGCATTGAGTACATTAGCTTTTTCCACATCCTCAGTCACTAGGTTGCCTCCCTCATTCAGTAAGGGGCCCACACTTTCCTTGACTTTCTTCTTGTTGCTAACATACCTGAAGAAACCCTTCTTGTTACTCTTAACATCTCTTGCTAGCTGCAACTCCAAGTGTGATTTGGCCTTCCTGATTTCACTCCTGCATGCCTGAGCAATATTTTTATACTCCTCCCTGGTCATTTCTCCAATCTTCCACTTCTTGTAAGCTTCTTTTTTGCGTTTAAGATCAGCAAGGATTTCACTGTTTAGCCAAGCTGGTCGCCTGCCATATTTACTATTCTTTCTACACATCGGGATGGTTTGTTCCTGCAACCGCAATAAGGATTCTTTAAAATACAGCCAGCTCTCCTGGACCCCTTTGCCCTTCATGTTATTCTCCCAGGGGATCCTGCCCATCTGTTCCCTGAGGGAGTCAAAGTCTGCTTTTCTGAAGTCCAGGGTCCGTATTCTGCTGCTCTCCTTTCTTCCTTGTGTCAGGATCCTGAACTCGACCATCTCATGGTCACTGCCTCCCAGGTTCCCATCCACTTTTGCTTCCCCTACTAATTCTTCCCTGTTTGTGAGCAGCAGGTCGAGAAAAGCTCTGCCCCTAGTTGGTTCCTCCAGCACTTGCACCAGGAAATTGTGCCCTACACTTTCCAAAAACTTCCTGGATTGTCTGTGCACCGCTGTATTGCTCTCCTAGCAGATATCAGGGTGATTAAAGTCTCCCATGAGAACCAGGGCCTGCGATCTAGCAACTTCTGCTAGTTCCCAGAAGAAAGCCTCGTCCACCTCATCCCCCTGGTCTGGTGGTCTATACCAGACTCCAACCGTGACATCCCCCTTGTTGCTCACACTTCTCAACTTTATCCAGAGACTCTCAGGTTTTTCTACAGTTTCATACCGGACCTCTGAGCACTCATACTCCTCTCTTACATACAATGCAACTCCCCTACCTTTTCTGCCCTGCCTGTCCTTCCTGAACAGTTTATATCCATCCATGACAGTACTCCAGTCATGTGAGTTATCCCACCAAGTGTCTGTTATTGCTTCAGCAAGTCTCCTTCTCGAGGTCTCTCTTTGAGGACTGAGAGAGTATTAGTGTTCACATGTGTGAGTGCGAGCAGGAGCCTCTTTGGAGTTTTCTCCTTTCCTTTGACGGATTTTACTAGAAAACAGACGTCCCTATTTAGAAGGTAAGAGCCTCCAAGAGGTTTTGGAACCTGCTCAGTCTGATCCATCTGGTGCCAGCTGAATTCTAGGCATGGAAAACACTAGGTTAAGGTGGCAGAATTTTATTCCCTCTGTGGGATTTTGTCCCGTAGAATCACAGGGGACATTAGTGTTTGTCATTTTCGTTTTACCTTTTCCTCCATCCCTCCTTCCTTTCTCTTCATCTCTTACTTCTTTTGTCCTTTCTCCTGTTCACCTGCCACCACCAGGAGTGGTGTGTGTGTGTGTGTGTGTGTTGCTGGGGGTGCTCTTCACCTCCCCTTGTGGGAAGTTGATCCAAAACTGTGAGGTTGAAATAGTGCTTGAACTCCAATGACACTAGATGCTGCCATCCTGTGGCTTAGCATTAGTGTCTGGGATGATTGGGGCAAGATCTCAACCTCCCCGCAACCCACTTCACTGCTGGCAGAATCCCTCCTGCCCCCCCTGCTAGAGCCGCCTTCCTGCCCAACCTGGGTGGGGGTGGAGAAGAGGGTTCTGATAACTTGAGCTGTGGTTTGGAGGTGGAACAGCTGTCAAGGGCACTGAGGGGGAAGTAGCAGGATCTCATCCTTCAAGGAGGGGGGTTGGCACTGGAGGTTACTAGAAAGGACAAGAAGACTCCATTCTGGGGTTCAGGAGGTGAATTCATCCCTCAGTGGTGGGGAGGTGCTGGTTGGAAATACTGCTGGTTCCAGATGCCCTTAATTCCCCCTGATTCCTCGGGGCGTTTGAGTCTTTGACAGGTGTGGTCCCGTTAGACTGGAGAATAGCTAATGTGGTTCCTATTTTCAAGAAAGGGAAAAAAAGTGATCCGGGTAACTACAGGCCTTTTAGTCTAACATCTGTAGTGTGCAAGGTGTTAGAGAAAATTCTGAAAGAGAAACTAGTGGAGGACCTGGAGGGTAGTGGCAATTGCGATAAATTACAACATGGTTTTACGAAGGGCAGATCGTGCCAAACGAATCTGATCTCCTTCTTTGAGAAAGTAACGGATTTATTAGACAAGGGAAATGCGGTGGACCTAATATACCTGGATTTCAGTAAAGCGTTTGATACTGTACCCCATGAGGAATTATTGGTTAAACTGAAAAACATGGGGATCGATATGAAAATCCAGAGGTGGATAAGGAATTGGTTACTGGGGAGAATGCAGCGGGTTGTATTAAAGGGTGAACTGTCGGGTTGGAGGGAGGTTACTAGTGGAGTGCCTCAAGGTTCGGTTTTGGGACCCATTTTATTTAATCTATTTATAACTGACCTCGGAACCGATTGCAGGAGTGGGCTGATAAAATTTGCGGATGATACGAAGGTGGGAGGCGTTGTAAATTCGGAGGAGGATAGGGATATCCTGCAGGGAGACTTGAATGAGCTTGTGAATTGGAGTATCAGAAATAAGATGAAATTTAATAGTGACAATGTGACGTGGCGGTGAAAAAAGCCAATGCTGTCTTGGGATGCATTAGGCGAGGTATATCTAGTATATCTAGTAGGGATAAGGAGGTCCTGCTTCCGTTGTACAAGGCGCTGGTGAGACCTCATTTGGAGTACTGTGTGCAGTTCTGGTCTCCCATGTTTAAAAAAGATGAACTCAAACTGGAACGGGTGCAGAGAAGGGCCACTAGGATGATCAGAGGAATGGAAAAGCTGTCGTACGAAAGGAGACTAGAGGAGCTTGGGTTGTTTAGTCTGACAAAGCGAAGGCTGAGAGGGGATATGATTGCTATCTTTAAATATATTAGAGGGATTAATACAAGGGAGGGAGAAGAATTATTCCAGCTTAGTACTAACGTGGATACCAGAACGAATGGATACAAACTGGCCGTGGGGAAGTTCAGACTTGAAATTAGACGAAGGTTTCTGACCGTCAGAGGGGTGAAATATTGGAACGGCCTTCCGAGGGAAACGGTGGGGGCGACGGACCTGTCTGGTTTTAAGATAAAGTTAGATAAGTTTATGGAGGGAATGGTTTAATGGTAAAACATAGTAGTCAAGGAAAGCCAAGCAATGGTAGGTAAATAGTATAATGGCAAACAAGGGTCAGGCTAGAGACTCTTGCCTACATGCTCGGGGTCTTACTGATCGCCACATTTGGGGTCGGGAAGGAATTTTCCTCCAGGGTAGATTGGCTGAGCCTCTGGAGGTTTTTTGCCTTCCTCCGCAGCATGGGGCAGGGATCTCTAGCAGGAGGGTCTCTGCCGATTTCAGTCACTAAAAACAGGATTGGGGACTTCAACAGCAGAGTCCAGGGAAGGGGTAGGGACGGTTTCATGGCCTGCAGCATGCAGGGGGTCAGACCAGATGATCATAATGGTCCCTTCTGACCTTAAAGTCTATGAGTCTATGAGTCTATGAGGTTCTCGTTCCCTTGCAGCAGGAGGACGTTATGGCCAGAGTGATGCACCAGCTCTGCATCATCCGGCACTTGTGCCAGGTGCCTGAGACACTGCAGGGGCTGTGCCTCTGAGGCCATCAGCAACTCCCGCTCCCTGCTGCAGGTACTGCTCTGGCTCACTGTAAATGGGGAGCTAGTGGAAGGGGAAATGGAGCCCCCTGGCACTCAGTAAAAGGGAAAGTGGTGGATTCTCCATCTCTTGATGTCATTTCATGAAGACTAGATGCCTTTCTGGAATGTGTGTGCCCAAAAAGTACCTATTGTACTATACAGGAAGCCTATGATATGCAGGGGGTTAGATGAGATGTTCTAAAGGTCTCTTCTGGCCATAAAGTGTAGTAATTTTGGAAACACTGAGTGTAGCATTGGGAGCAGCCTCTGATGCTTTACTGTCTAGCCGGCTTGCTTCCTAGAATGAAGACGCATCGAGTGGGGTGATCCACAGAGAGTAGCTGAAACCTTCAAAGTGTCAGGCCAGCAGCAGGACATTAGCACTTCAGGGGATGGGTGGGTGTGGCAGTGACATCACAAAGGCCTTTTGCAGTGTAGTAGTTCCGGGGTGGGGCTCGTCCCTTCCTGGGGTACCTGGGAGCCAGGCCGCCCCGCTACAAAGCGAATAACAGTTAGGGCCCAGACCTTTGGGTAGGGGCTGAGCACACAATTAGCAGTTCGGCGCTCAGTCCTTTGTGCAGGGACTGAGCACACAATCAACAGTTCAGAGCTCAGGCCCTTATGCAGGGACTGAGCACACAATCAACAGCTCCGGCCCTGGGTCAGGGCGGGGAACAAACCAGTAGTCAGTCAGCGGCCCAGGCCTTGTAGCAGGAGCTGGGTCAGTTTGGGTTAGCCCAGGCCCTAGGTCAGGGCGGGGCAGCAAACCAATCGTCAGTCAGAGGCCCAGGCCCCTTGGACAAGGAGGAGGAGAGACTGCCACCCAGCACGGGGTGGCAGGGGGGAACACAGGCCCACCCACTCCACTGTGTTCCAGCCCGGGGCCCTATCCGCAGCAGTCCGTCTGCCGCGCAGTCAGTGGGGATCCTGACCGCAACACACTGACATGGGTTCGGGGTCTGCTATCCCCGGGCCACTTCCCATCTCCTCCTCCATGGGTACCTGTTCCTCCTGAGTTCCGTCTGCTGGGTCGCAGATCATGGGCTCCTCCGGGCCCCGAGCAGCAGGTAGGTCTGTCACACCCTCTGGGCCCTTGGCGGGGGGAAGCTCAGACCGTTCCTCAGGATACCGGGCTCTCGGCAGGCTCAGGTCCGCGGGAGCTCGGGCACCAGCGTCTGTCCTCTCCCGCTGCCGGCCAGCTACTGAGCGCTGTGGCTTGGCCTTTATACTTCCTGTCCCGCCCCTTGACTTCCGGGGGGTGGGGACAGGCCGCGGTGGCCTTGACTTCCTGGGGCGCCTGGGAGCCAGGCCGCCCCACTACATGCAGTATCTCAGCGTATTGGTCAAAGGTGTTAGGGAGGTGGTGACCTCAGAGAGAGATGCTGACATCAGTCAGGGGCGCAGGGCCAGGGAAACCTCAGAGACCCCTGTGGCTTTGCTTTAGCAAGTCTCCTTCTCGAGGTCTCTCTTTGAGTACTGAGAGAGTATTAGGGTTCACGTATGTGAGTGCGAGCAGGAGCCTCTTTCGAGTTTTCTCCTTCCTTTTCTCCTTTACTGATTTTACTAGAAAACAGACGTCCCTGTTTAGAAGGTAAGAGCCTCCAAGAGGTTTTTGAACCTGCTCAGTCTGATCCACCTGGTGCCCGTTGAATTCTAGGCATGGAAAACACTAGTTCAAGGTGACAGAATTTTGTAGTCCACACGGGATTTTGTCCTGTGGAATCACTGGGGACATTAGGGTTTGTCCTTTTCGTTTTACCTTTTCCACCATCCCTCCTTCCTTTCTCTTCATCTCTTACTTCTTTTGTCCTTTCTCCTGTTCCCCTCCCACCACCAGGAGTGGTGTGTGTGTGTGTGTGTGTGTGTGTTGCTGGGGGTGATCTTCACCTCCTCTTGTGGGAAGTTCATCCAAAACTGTGGGGTTGAAATAGTGCTTGGACTCCACAGACACTAGATGCTGCCATCCTGTGGCTTAGCGTTAGTGTCTCGGATGACTTGGGCAAGATCTCAACCTCCCCGCAACCCACTTCACTGCTGCCAGAATCCCTCCTGCCCCCACTGCTAGACCCGCCTCCCAGCCCAACCTTGGTGGGGGTCTAGAAGAGGTTTCTGATGACTTAAGCTGTGGTTTGGAGGTGGAACAGCTGTCAAGGACACTGAGGGGGAGGTAGCAGGAGCTCACCCTAGAAGGAGGGGGATTGGCACTGGAGGTTACTAGAAAGGACAAGAAGACTCCATTCTGGGATTCAGGAGGTGAATTCATCCCTCAGTGTTGGGCAGGTGCTGAGTGGAAATACTGCTGGTTCCAGGTGCCCTTAATTCCCCCTGATTCCTCGGGGCGTTTGAGTCTGACAAGTTCTCATTCCCTTGCAGCAGGAGGGCGTCACGGCCAAAGTGAGGCACCAGCTTCGCATCATCCATCACTTGCGCCAGGTGCCTGAGACACTGCAGGGGTTGTGCCTCTGAGGCCTTCAGCAACTCCCGCTCTCTGTTGCAGGTACTGCTCTGGCTCACTGTAAATGGGGAGCTAGTGGAAGGGGAAATGGAGCGCCCTGGCACTCAGTGAAAGGGAAAGTGGTGGATTCTCCATCTCTTGAAGTCATTGAATGAAACTAGATGCCTTTCTGGAATGTTTGTGCCCAAAAAGTAACTATTGTCCTATACAGGAAGCCTATGATATGCAGGGGGTTAGATGAGATGCTCTAAAGGTCTCTTCTGGCCATAAAGTGTATTAATTTTGGAAACACTGAGTGTAGCATTGGGAGCAGCCTCTAATGTTTTACTGTCTAACCGGCTTGCTTCCTAGAATGAAGACGCATTGAGTGGGGTGATCCACAGAGAGTAGCTCAAACCTCCAAAGTGTCAGGCCAGCAGCAGGATATTAGCACTTCAGGGGATGGGTGGGTGTGGCAGTTACATCACAAAGGCCTTTTGCAGGAGCTTAGCCTATTGGTCAAAGTTGTTAGGGAGGTGGTGACCTCAGAGAGAGATGCTCACATCAGCCAGGCAAAACAGGGGCGCAGGGCCAGGGAAACCTCAGAGACCCCTGTGGCTTTGCTTCAGCAAGTCTACTTCTCGAGCTCTCTTTGAGGACTGAGAGAGTATTAGGGTTCACATATGTGAGTGTGAGCAGGAGCCTCTTTCGAGTTTTCTCCTTTCCTTTTACCCATTTTACTAGAAAACAGAAGTCCCTGTTGAGAAAGTAAGTGCCTCGGAGAGGTTTGTAAACTGTTCAGTCTGATCCACCTGGTGCCATCTGAATTCTAGGCACGGAAAACACTAGTTTAAGGTGGCAGAATTTTATTCCCTCCCTGGGATTTTGTCCCGTAGAATCACTGGGGATATTAGGAAAACAACAAGGAGTCTGGTGGCACCTTAAAGACTAACAGATTTATTTGGGCATAAGCTTTCGTGAGTAAAAACCTCACTTCTTCGGATGCATAGAGTGAAAGTTACAGATGCAGGCATTATATACTGACACATGGAGAGCAGGGAGTTACTTCACAAGTGGAGAACCAGTGTTGACAGGGCCAATTCAAAAATCAGGGTGGATGTAGTCCACTCCAAATAATAGATGAGGAGGTGTCAATTCCAGGAGAGGAAAAGCTGCTTCTGTAGTGAGCCAGCCACTCCCAGTCCCTATTCAAGCCCAGATTAATGGTGTTGAATTTGCAAATGAATTTTAGTTCTGCTGTTTCTCTTTGAAGTCTGTTTCTGAAGTTTTTTTGTTCAATGATAGTGACTTTTAAATCTGTAATAGAATGACCAGGGAGATTGAAGTGTTCACTTACTGGCTTATGTATGTTACCACTCCTGATGTCCGATTTGTGTCCATTTATTCTTTTGCGGAGGGACTGTCCGGTTTGGCCAATGTACATGGGAGAGGGGCATTGCTGGCACATGATGGCATATATGACATTAGTGGATGTGCAGGTGAATGAGTCCCTGATGGTGTGGCTGATGTGGTTGGGTCCTCTGATGCTGTTGCCAGAGTAGATATGGGGACAGAGTAGGCAACAAGGTTTGCTACGGGGATAGGTTCCTGGGTTGGTGTTTCTGTGGTGTGGTGTGTAGTTGCTGGTGAGTATTTGCTTCAGGTTGGGGGGTTGTCTGTAAGCGAGGACTGGCCTGCCTCCCAAGGTCTGTGAGAGTGAGGGATCATTTTCCAGGATAGGTTGTAGATCGTGGATAATGCGCTGGAGAGGTTTTAGCTGGGGGCTGTATGTGATGGCCAGTGGTGTTCTGTTATTGTCCTTGTTGGGCCTGTCCTGTAGTAGGTGATTTCTGGGTACCCGTCTTGCTCTGTCAATCTGTTTCCTCACTTCCCCAGGTGGGTATTGTAGTTTTACGAATGCTTGATAAAGATCTTGTAGGTGTTTGTCTCTGTCTGAGGGGTTGGAGCAAATTCGGTTGTATCTTAGGGCTTGGCTGTAGACAATGGATCGTGTGATGTGTCTTGGATGGAAGCCGGAGGCATGTAGGTACGTATAGCGGTCAGTAGGTTTCCGGTATAGGGTGGTGTTTATGTGACCATCACTTATTTGTACTGTAGTGTCCAGGAAGTGGATCTCTTGTGTGGACTGGTCCAGGCTGAGGTTGATGGTGGGGTGGAAATTGTTGAAGTCCAGGTGGAATTCTTCAAGGGCCTCCTTTCCGTGGGTCCATATGATGAAGATGTCGTCAATGTAGCGCAAGTAGAGGAGGGGCACTAGGGGACGAGAGCTGAGGAAGCGTTGTTCTAAGTCAGCCATAAAAATGTTGGCATACTGTGGGGCCATGCGAGTACCCATAGCAGTGCCACTGACTTGAAGGTATAAGTTGTCCCCAAATCTGAAGTGGTTGTGGGTGAGGACAAAGTCACAAAGCTCAGCCACCAGGCTTGCTGTGGCCTCATCAGGGATACTGTTCCTGACAGCTTGTAGTCCATCCTCATGTAGAATATTGGTATAAAGTGCTTCTACATGCATGGTGGCCAGGATGGTGTTTCCAGGAAGAACATCAATGCATTGTAGTTTCCTCAGGAAGTTGGTGGTGTCTCGAAGATAGCTGGGAGTGCTGGTAGCATAGGGCCTGAGGAGAGAGGCCAAATAGCCAGATAATCCTGCCGTCAGAGTGCCAATGCCTGAGATGATGGGGCGTCCAGGGTTTCCGGGTTTATGGATCTTGGGTAGCAGATAGAATACCCCTGGTCGGGGTTCTGGGGGTGTGTCCATGTAGATTTGTTCCCGTACTGTAGCTGGGAGTTTCTTGAGCAGATGGTGTAGTTTCTTTTGGTATTCCTCAGTGGGATCAGAGGATAGTGGCCTGTAGAATGTGGTCTTGGAGAGTTGCCTGGCAGCCTCCTGTTCATAATCTGACCTGTTCATTATGACTACAGCACCTCCTTTGTCAGCCCCTTTGATGATGATGTCAGAGTTGTTTCTGAGGCTGTGGATGGCATTGCGTTCTGTACGGCTGAGGTTATGGGACAAGTGATGTTGTTTGTCCACAATTTCAGCCTGTGCACGTCTGCGGAAACACTCTATGTAGAGGTCCAGTCTGTCATTTCGACCGTCAGGAGGAGTCCACGCAGAATTCTTCTTTTTGTAGTGTTGGTAGGAGGGTTCCTGTGGGTCAGTGCACTGTTCAGTGGTGCGTTGAAAATATTCCTTGAGTCGGAGACGAGGAAAGTAGGCTTCCAGATCACCGCAGAACTGTATCATGTTCGTGGGGACGGTGGGACAGAAAGAGAGTCCCCGAGATAGGACAGACTCTTCTGCTGGGCTAAGCGTGTGGTTGGAAAGATTGACAATGTTGTTAGATGAGTTGAGGGTACCATTGTTATAGCCCCTAGTGGCAGGTATTAGTTTAGATAACTTACAGTCCTTTTTCCTCTGTAGAGAAGTGAAGTGTGCATTGTAAATGGCTTGTCTCATTTTTGTAAAGTCCAGCCACGTGGAAGTTTGTGTAGAAGGCTGGTATTGTATGAGAGTCTCCAGTTCTGAGAGCTCATTCTTGATCTTCTCCTGTCTGCTGTACAGGATGCTGATCAGGTGGTTCCTCAGTTTCTTTGAGAGAGTGTGTGGCACAATCTCTCACCATACTCAGTGTAGTATGTTGATTGCAATGGATTTTTTACCTTCAGTCCTTTTGGTATGATGTCCATCTGTTTGCATTTGGAGAGGAAGATGATGTCTGTCTGTATCTGTGCAAGTTTTTTGTTGAGGTTGATGGATTTCCACTCCATACGGCTAAATTTAGTGCCTTGCATGGTGTCAAGTATCAGGGGGTAGCCATGTTAGTCTGTATCTACAAAAACAACAAGGAGTCTGGTGGCACCTTAAAGACTAACAGATTTATTTGGGCATAAGCTTTCGTGAGTAAAAACCTCACTTCTTCGGATGCATAGAGTGAAAGTTACAGATGCAGGCATTATATACTGACACATGGAGAGCAGGGAGTTACTTCACAAGTGGAGAACCAGTGTTGACAGGGCCAATTCAAAAATCAGGGTGGATGTAGTCCACTCCCAATAATAGATGAGGAGGTGTCAATTCCAGGAGAGGAAAAGCTGCTTCTGTAGTGAGCCAGCCACTCCCAGTCCCTATTCAAGCCCAGATTAATGGTGTTGAATTTGCAAATGAATTTTAGTTCTGCTGTTTCTCTTTGAAGTCTGTTTCTGAAGTTTTTTTTGTTCAATGATAGTGACTTTTAAATCTGTAATAGAATGACCAGGGAGATTGAAGTGTTCACATACTGGCTTATGTATGTTACCATTCCTGATGTCCGACATGGGGACATTAGGGTTTGTCCTTTTCCTTTTCCCTTTTCCTCCATCCCTCCTTCCTTTCTCTTCATCTCTTACTTCTTTTGTCCTTTCTCTTGTTCCCCTCACACCACCAGGAGTGGTGTGTGTGTGTGTGTGTGTGTGTGTGGTGCTGATGGTTCTCTTCTCCTCCCCTTGTGGGGAGTTGATCCAAAACTGTGGGGTTGAAATAGTGCTTGGACCCCACTGACAGTAGATGCTGCCATTGTGTGACTTAGCATTAGTGTCTGGGATGACTTGGGTCAAGATCTCAACCTCCCTGCAACCTACTTCACTGCTGTCAGAATCCCTCCTGCACACCCTGTTAGAGCCGCCTCCCAGCCCAACCTGTGTCGGGGTGGAGAAGAGGGTTCTGATGACTTGAGCTGTGGTTTGGAGGTGGAATATCTGTGAAGGGCACTGAGCAGGAGGTAGCAGGAGCTCACCCTACAAGGAGGGGGGTTGGCTCTGGAGGTTTCTAGAAAGGACAAGAAGACTCCATTTTGGGGTTCAGGAGGTGAATTCATCTCTCAGTGGTGGGCAGGTGCTGAGTGGAAATGCTGCTGGTTCCCGGTGCCCTTAATTCCCCCTGATTCCTCGGGGCGTTTGAGTCTCTGACAGGTTCTCGTTCCCTTACAGCAGGAGGACGTCACGGCCAAAGTGATGCACCCGCATCATCCGCCACTTGCGCCAGGTGCCTGAGACACTGCATGGGTTGTTCCTCTGAGTCTTTCAGCAACTCCCTCTCCCTGCTGCAGGTACTGCTCTGTCTCACTGTAAATGGGGAGCTAGTGGAAGGGGAAATGGAGCCCCCTGGCACTCACTAAAAGGGAAAGTGGTGGATTCTCCATCTCTTCATGTCATTGAATGAAGACTAGATGCCTTTCTGGAATGTGTGTGCCCAAAAAGTAACTATTGTACTATACAGGAGGCCTATGATATGCAGGGGCTTAGATGAGATGCTTTAAAGGTCTCTTGTGGCCATAAAGTCTACAAATTTTGGAAACACCGAGTGTAGTATTGGGAGCAGCCTGTGATGTTTTACTGTCTAGCCGGCTTGCTTCCTAGAATGAAGACGCATTGAGTGGGGTTTTGTTTAATATCTTTATTAATGATCTGGAGGATGGTGTGGACGGTTAAAAATCTTGAGATATTTAAGAGTAGGTTAGATAAATGTCTATCAGGGATGGTCTAGATGGTATTTGGTCCTGCCATGCGGGCAGGGGACTGGACTCGATGACCTCTCGAGGTCCCTTCCAGTCCTAGAATCTATGAATGTATGAAAAAAACACTGTTCTCCACCCCCACCCAGGTTGGCCAGGGAGGCGGCTCTAGCAGGGGGGGCAGGAGGGATTCTGGCAGCAGTGAAGTGGGTTGAGGGGAAGTTGAGATCTTGCCCCAAGTCATCCCAGACACTAATGCTAAGCCACAGGATGGCAGCATCTAGTGTCAGTGGAGTCCAAACACTATTTCAACCCCACAGTTTTTGAGGAACAGGAGAAAGGAGAAAAGAAGTAAGAGATGAAGAGAAAGGAAGGAGGGATGGAGGAAAAGGTAAAACAAAAAGGACAAACCCTAATGTCCCCAGTGATTCTACGGCACAAAATCCAAGGGATGAAATAAAATTCTGCCATCTTAAACTACTGTTTTCCATGCCTAGAATTCAGCTGGCACCAGGTGGATCAGACTGAACAGGTTACAAACCTCTCCGAGGCACTTACTTTCTCAACAGGGACGTCTGTTTTCTAGTAAAATCAGTAAAAGGAAAGGAAACAACTCGAATGAGGTTCCTCCTCGCATTCACATATGTGAACCCTAATACTCTCTCAGTCCTCAAAGAGAGACCTCGAGAAGGAGACTTCCTGAAGCAAAGCCAGAGGGGTCTCTGAGCTTTCCCTGGCCCTCATGTCAGCATCTCTCTCTGATGTCAGCATCTCTCTCTGAGGTCACCACCTCCCTAACACATTTGACCAATAAGCTGACGTCCTGCAAAAGGCCTTTGTGATGTCACTACCACACCCACCCATCCCCGGAAGTGCTAATGTCCTGCTGCTGGCCTGACACTTTGAAGGTTTGAGCTACTCTGTGTGGATCACCCCACTCAATGCGTCTTCATTCTAGGAAGCAAGCCGGTTAGACACTAAAACATCAGGGGCTGCTCCCAATGCTACACTCAGTGTTTCCAAAATTAGGAGACTTTATGGCCACAAGAGACCTTTAGAGCATCTCATCTAACCCCCTGCATATCATAGGCTTCCTGTAGAGCACAACAGTTACTTTCTTAGAAAACACATTCCAGAAAGGCATGTAGTCTTCATTCAATGACATCAAGAGATGGAGAATCCACCACTTTCCCATTTAGTGAGTGCCAGGGGGCTCCATTTCCCCTTCCACTAGCTCCCCATTTACAGTAAACCAAAGCAGTACCTGCAGCAGGGAGCGGGAGTTGCTGATGGCCTCAGAGGCACAGCCCCTGCAGTGTCTCAGGCACCTGGCGCAAGTGATGGATGATGCGGAGCTGGTGCATAGCTTTGGCCGTGACGTCCTCCTGCTGCAAGGGAACGAGAACCTGTCAGAGACTCAAACGCCCCGAGGAATCAGGGGGAATTAAGGGCACCGGGAATCAGCAGTATTTCCACTCAGCACCTGCCCACCACAGAGGGATGAATTCACCTCCTGAACCCCAGAATGGAGTCTTATTGTCCTTTCTAGTAACCTCCAGTGCCAAACCCCCTCCTTGAAGGGTGAGCTGCTGCTACCTCCCTCTCAGTGCCCTTGACAGCTGTTCCACCACCAAACCACAGCTCAAGTTATCAAAACCCTCTTCTCCACCCCCACCCAGGTTGGCCAGGGAGGCGGCTCTAGCAGTGGTGGCAGGTGGGATTCTGCCAGCAGTGAAGTGGGTTGCGGGGAGGTTGAGATCTTGCCCCAAGTCATCCCAGACACCAATGCTAATCCACACGATGGCAGCATCTAGTGTTAGTGGAGTCCAAGCACTATTTCAACCACACAGGTTTGGATGAACTCCCCACAAAGGGAGGTGAAGAGAACCCCCAGCAAAACACACACACACACACACACACACAAACCACTCCCGGTGGTGGGAGGGGAACAGGAGAAAGGACAAAAGAAGTAAGAGATGAAGAGAAAGGAAGGAGGGAGGGAGGAAAAGGTAAAACGAAAAGGACAAACGCTAATGTCCCCAGTGATTCTACGGGACAAAATCACAGGGAGGGAATAAAATTCTGCCACCTTGAACTAGTGTTTTCCATGCCTAGAATTCAGCTGGCACCAGGTGGATCAGACTGAACAGGATACAAACCTCTCCGAGGCACTTACTTTCCTCAAAGAGAGACCTCAAGGAGGAGACTTGCTGAAGCAAAGCCAGAGGGGTCTCTGAGCTTTCCCTGGCCCTCATGTCAGCATCTCTCTCTGATGTCAGCATCTCTCTCTGAGGTCACCACCTCCCTAACACATTTGACCAATAAGCTGACGTCCTGCAAAAGGCCTTTGTGATGTCACTGCCACACCCAACCAAACCCTGAAGTGCTAATGTCCTCCTGCTGGCCTGACACTTTGAAGGTTTGAGCTACTCTGTGTGGATCACCCCACTCAATGCGTCTTCATTCTAGGAAGCAAGCCGGCTAGACAATAAAACATCAGAGGCTGCTCCCAATGCTACACTCCGTGTTTCCAAAATTACTACACTTTATGGCCAGAAGAGACCTTTAGAGCATCTCATCTAAGCCCCTGCATATCATAGGCCTCCTGTATAGTACAATAGTTACTTTTTGGGCACAAACATTCCAGAAAGGTATCTAGTCTAAATTAAATGACATTAAGAGATGGAGAATCCATCACTTTCCCTTTTAGTGAGTGCCAGGGGGATCCATTTCCCCTTCCACTAGCTCCCCATTTACAGTGAGCCAGAACAGTACCTGCAGCAGGGAGCGGGAGTTCCTGAAGGCCTCAGAGGCGCAGCACCTGCAGTGTCTCAGGCACGTGGCGTAAGTGCAGGATGATGCAGAGCTGGTGCATCATTTTGGCCCTGACGTCCTCCTGCTGCAAGGGAACGAGAACCTGTCAGAGACTCAAAGGCCCCGAGGAATCAGGGGGAATTAAGGGAACCTGGAACCAGCAGTATTTCCACCCAGCACCTGCCCATCAATGAGAGATGAATTCACCTCCTGAACCCCACAATGGAGTCTTCTTGTCCTTTCTAGAAACCTCCAGAGCCAACCCCCCTCCTTGTAGGGTGAGCTCCTGCTACCTCCTGCTCAGTGCCCTTCACAGACATTCCACCTCCAAACCACAGCTAAAGTCATCAGAACCCTCTTCTCCACCCCGACACAGGTTGGGCTGGGAGGCGGCTCTAACAGGGTGTGCAGGAGGGATTCTGACAGCAGTGAAGTGGGTTGCAGGGAGGTTGAGATCTTGACCCAAGTCATCCCAGACACTAATGCTAAGTCACACAATGGCAGCATCTACTGTCAGTGGGGTCCAAGCACTATTTCAACCCCACAGTTTTGGATCAACTCCCCACAAGGGGAGGTGAAGAGAACCAACAGCACCACACACACACACACACACACACACACACACACACACACACACACCACTCCTGGTGGTGTGAGGGGAACAAGAGAAAGGACAAAAGAAATAAGAGATGAAGAGAAAGGAAGGAGGGATGGAGGAAAAGGTAAAACGAAAAGGACAAACCCTAGTGTCCCCAGTGATTCTACGGGACAAAATTCCAGGGAGGGAATAAAATTCTGCCACCTTAAACTACTGTTTTCCATGCCGAGAATTCAGCTGGCACCAGATGGATCAGACTGAGCAGGTTCCAAAACCTCTTGGAGGCTCTTACCTTCTAATTTTCAAGTAAAATCAGTAAAAGGAAAGGAGAAAACTCGAAAGAGGCTCCTGCTCGCACTTAAATACGTGAACCCTAATACTCTCTCAGTCCTCAAAAAGAAACCTCGAGAAGCAGACTTGCTGAAGCAAAGCCACAGGGGTCTCTGAGGTTTCCCTGGTCGTAAGCCCCTGTCCTCCCTGGCTGAAGACAGCATCTCTCTCTGAGGTCACCACCTCCCTAACACCTTTGACCAGTACGCTGAGGTCCTTGAAA
The DNA here is from genome assembly GCF_011386835.1 of Chrysemys picta bellii. Classification (NCBI taxonomy): domain Eukaryota; kingdom Metazoa; phylum Chordata; order Testudines; family Emydidae; genus Chrysemys; species Chrysemys picta. The sequence goes on along the minus strand of NW_027052776.1, from coordinate 54,555 downwards.
AAGCCTTTGTGATATCACTGCCACACCCAACCAAACCCTAAAGTGCTCATGTCCTGCTGCTTGCCTGACACTTTGAAGGTTTGAGCTACGCTCTTTGGATCACACCACAAAATTCGTCTTCATTCTAGGAAACAAGCTAGCTAGACAGTAAAACATCAGAGGCTGCTCCCAATACTACACTCAGTGTTTCCAAAATTTGTAGACGTTATGGCCACAAGAGACCTTTAGAGCATCTCATCTAAGCCCCTGCATATCATAGGCCTCCTGTATAGTACAATAGCTACTTTTTGGGCACACACATTCCAGAAAGGCATCTAGTCTTCATTCAATGACATCAAGAGATGGAGAATCCACCACTTTCCCTTTTAGTGAGTGCCAGGGGGCTCCATTTCGCCCTCCACTAGCTCGCCATTTACAGGGAGACAGAGCAGTACCTCCAGCAGGGAGCAGGAGATGCTGAAGGCATCAGAGGCGCAGCCCCTGCAGTGTCTCAGGCACCTGGCGCAAGTGGCGGATAATGCGGGTGCATCACTTTGGCCGTGACGTCCTCCTCCTGCAAGGGAACGAGAACCTGTCAGAGACTGAAACGCCCCGAGGAATCAGGGGGAATTAAGGGCACCTGGAACCAGCAGTATTTCCACTCAGCACCTGCCCACCACTGAGGGATGAATTCACCTCCTGAACCCCAGAATGGAGTCTTCTTGTCCTTTCTAGTAACCTCCAGTGCCAACCCCCCTCCTTCTAGGGTGAGCTCCTGCTTCCTCCCACTCAGTGTTCTTGACAGCTGTTCCACCTCCAAACCAAACCTCAAGTTATCAGAACCCTCTTGTCCACCCCCAACCAGGTTGGGCATGGAGGCGGCTCTAGCGGGGGGGCCGGAAGGAATTCTGCCACAAGTGAAGAGGTTGAGGGGAGGTTGAGATCTTGCCCCAAGTCATCCCAGACACTAATGCTAAGCCACAGGATGGCAGCATCTTGTGTCAGTGGAGTCCAAGCACTATTTCAACCCCACAGTTTTAGAGGAACTTCCCACAAGGAGAGGTGAAGAGAACCCCCAGCAATACACACACAGACACACAAACACACACCACTCCTGGTGGTGGGAGGGGAACAAGAGAAAGGACAAAAGAAGTAAGAGATGAAGAAAAAGGAAGGAGGGATGGAGGAAAAGGTAAAATGAAAAGGACAAACGGTAATATCCCTAGTGATTCTACGGGATAAAATACAAGGGACGGAATAAAATTCTGCCACCTTGAACTAGTGTTTCCCATGCCTAGAATTCAGCTGGCACCAGATGGATCAGACTGTGGAGGTTCCAAAACCTCTTGGAGGCTCTTACCTTCTCAACAGGGAAGTCTGTTTTCATAGAATCATAGAATATCAGAGTTGGAAGGGACCTCAAGAAGTCATCTAGTCCAACCCCATGCTCAGAGCAGGACCAATTCCCAGCTAAATCATCCCAGCCAGGTCTTTGTCAAGCCGGGCCTTAAAAACCTCCAAGGAAGGAGACTCCATTTTTTTTCCCCATCTTATATGGAACCAATCACCAGAGACCCCAACCATCGAAAAATCCCCAAATGTGCTTTGTTGCTTCTAACTAATTTCTAGTAAAATCAGTAAAAGGAAAGGAGAAAACTCGAAAGAGGCTCCTGCTCCCACTCACATACGTGAACCCTAATACTCTGTCAGTCCTCAAAGAGAGACCTCGAGAAGGAGACTTGCTAAAGCAAAACCACAGGGGTCTCTGAGGTTTCCCTGGCCCTGTGCTCCTGTCATGCCTGGCTCATGTCAGCATCTCTCTCTGAGGTCACCACCTCCCTAACACCTTTGAGCAATTCACCTCCTCAACCCCAGAATGGAGTCTTCTTGTCCTTTCTAGTAACCTCCAGTGTCAACCCCACTCCTTGTAGGATGAGCTCCTGCTACCTCCAGCTCAGTGCCCTTGACAGCTGTTCCACCTCCAAACCACAGCTCAAGTTATCAGAACCCTCTTCTCCACCCCCACCCAGGTTGGGCAGGGAGGCGGATCTAGCTGGGGGGGCAGCAGGGATTCTGAAAGCAGAAAAGTGCGTTGCGGGGAGGTTGAGACCTTGCCCCAAGTCATCGCAGACAGTAATGTTAAGCCACATGATGGGAGCATCTAGTGTCAGTGGAGTCCAAGCACTATTTCAACCTCACAGTATTGGATCAACTTTCCACAAGGGGAGGTGAAGAGCACCGCCAACAACACACACACACACACACACACACACTCCTGGTGGTGGGAGGGGAACAGGAGAAAGGACAAAAGAAGTAAGTGATGAAGAGAAAGGAAGGAGGGATGGAGGAAAAGGTAAAACGAAAAGGACAAAACCTAATCTCCCCAGTGATTCCACGGGACAAAATCCCAGGGAGGGAATAAAATTCTGCCACCTTGAGCTAGTGTTTTCCATGCCTAGAATTCAGCTGGCACCAGGTGGATCAGACTGAAAAGGTTACAAACCTCTCCGAGGCTCTTAACTTCTTAACAGGGACGTCTGTTTTCTAGTAAAATCAGTAAATAGAAAGGAGAAATCTCGAAAGAGGCTCCTGCTCGCACTCACATACGTCAGCCCTAATACTCTCTCAGTCCTCAAGAGAAACCTCGAGAAGGAGACTTGCTGAAGCAAAGCCACAGGGGTCTCTGAGGTTTCCCTGGCCATGCGCCCCTGTCCTGCCTCGCTGATGGCAGCATCTCTCTCTGAGGTTACCACCTCCCTAACACCTTTGACCAATATGCTGAGGTCCTGCAAAAGACCTTTGTGATATCACTGCCACCAATCAAACCCTTAAGTGCTAGTGTCCTGCTGCTGGCCTGACACTATGAAGGTTTGAGCTACTCTCTGTGGATCACCCCACTCAATGCATCCTCATTTCAGGAAGCAAGCGGGCTAGACAGTAAAACATCAGAGGCTGCTCCCAATGCTACACTCAGTGTTTCCAAAATTTGTAGACTTTATGGCCACAAGAGACCTTTAGAGCACCTCATCTAAGCCCCTGCATATCATAGGCCTCCTGTATAGTACAATAGTTACTTTTTGGGCACACACATTCCAGAAAGGCATCTAGTCTTCATTCAATGACATCAAGAGATGGAGAATCCACCACTTTCCCTTTTAGTGAGTGCCAGGGGGCTCCATTTCCCCTTCCACTAGCTCCCCATTTACAGGGAGACAGAGCAGTACCTGCAGCAGGGAGCGGGAGTTGCTGAAGGCCTCAGAGGCGCAGCCCCTGCAGTGTCTCAGGCACCTGGCGCAAGTGGCGGATGATGCGGGTGCATCACTTTGGCCGTGACGTCCTCCTCCTGCAAGGGAACGAGAACCTGTCAGAGACTCAAACGCCCCGAGGAATCAGGGGGAATTAAGGGCACCTGGAACCAGCAGTATTTAAACTGACTACCTGCCCACCACTGAGGGATGAATTCACCTCCTGAACCCCAGAATGGAGTCTTCTTGTCCTTTCTAGTATCCTCCAGTGCCAACCCCCCTCCTTGTAGGATTAGCTCCTGCTACCTCCCCCTCAGTGTTCTTCACAGCTGTTCCACCTCCAAACCAAACCTCAAGTTATCAGACCCCTCTTCTGCACCCCCAACCAGGTTGGGCATCGAGGCGGCTCTAGCGGGGGGGCAGGAGGGATTCTGCCAGAAGTGAAGTGGGTTGAGGGGAGGTTGAGATCTTGCCCCAAGTCATCCCAGACACTAATGCTAAGCCACAGGATGGCAGCATCTAGTGTCATTGGAGTTCAAGCACTATTTCAACCTCACAGTTTTGGATCAACTTCCCACAAGGGGAGGTGAAGAGCACCCCCAGCAACACACACACACACACACACACACACACACACACACACCACTCCTGGTGGTGGCAGGTGAACAGGAGAAAGGACAAAAGAAGTAAGAGATGAAGAGAAAGGAAGGAGGGATGGAGGAAAAGGTAAAACGAAAATGACAAACACTAATGTCCCCTGTGATTCTACGGGACAAAATCCCACAGAGGGAATAAAATTCTGCCACCTTAACCTAGTGTTTTCCATGCCTAGAATTCAGCTGGCACCAGATGGATCAGACTGAGCAGGTTCCAAAAAGCTCTTGGAGGCTCTTACCTTCTAAATAGGGACGTCTGTTTTCTAGTAAAATCCGTCAAAGGAAAGGAGAAAACTCCAAAGAGGCTCCTGCTCGCACTCACACATGTGAACACTAATACTCTCTCAGTCCTCAAAGAGAGACCTCGAGAAGGAGACTTGCTGAAGCAATAACAGACACTTGGTGGGATAACTCACATGACTGGAGTACTGTCATGGATGGATATAAACTGTTCAGGAAGGACAGGCAGGGCAGAAAAGGTGGGGGAGTTGCATTGTATGTAAGAGAGGAGTATGAGTGCTCAGAGGTCCGGTATGAAACTGTAGAAAAACCTGAGAGTCTCTGGATAAAGTTGAGAAGTGTGAGCAACAAGGGGGATGTCACGGTTGGAGTCTGGTATAGACCACCAGACCAGGGGGATGAGGTGGACGAGGCTTTCTTCTGGCAACTAGCAGAAGTTGCTAGATCGCAGGCCCTGGTTCTCATGGGAGACTTTAATCACCCTGATATCTGCTAGGAGAGCAATACAGCGGTGCACAGACAATCCAGGAAGTTTTTGGAAAGTGTAGGGCACAATTTCCTGGTGCAAGTGCTGGAGGAACCAACTAGGGGCAGAGCTTTTCTCGACCTGCTGCTCACAAACAGGGAAGAATTAGTAGGGGAAGCAAAAGTGGATGGGAACCTGGGAGGCAGTGACCATGAGATGGTCGAGTTCAGGATCCTGACACAAGGAAGAAAGGAGAGCAGCAGAATACGGACCCTGGACTTCAGAAAAGCAGACTTTGACTCCCTCAGGGAACAGATGGGCAGGATCCCCTGGGAGAATAACATGAAGGGCAAAGGGGTCCAGGAGAGCTGGCTGTATTTTAAAGAATCCTTATTGCGGTTGCAGGAACAAACCATCCCGATGTGTAGAAAGAATAGTAAATATGGCAGGCGACCAGCTTGGCTAAACAGTGAAATCCTTGCTGATCTTAAACGCAAAAAAGAAGCTTACAAGAAGTGGAAGATTGGACAAATGACCAGGGAGGAGTATAAAAATATTGCTCAGGCATGCAGGAGTGAAATCAGGAAGGCCAAATCACACTTGGAGTTGCAGCTAGCAAGAGATGTTAAGAGTAACAAGAAGGGTTTCTTCAGGTATGTTAGCAACAAGAAGAAAGTCAAGGAAAGTGTGGGCCCCTTACTGAATGAGGGAGGCAACCTAGTGACTGAGGATGTGGAAAAAGCTAATGTACTCAATGCTTTTTTTGCCTCTGTCTTCACGAACAAGGTCAGCTCCCAGACTGCTGCACTGGGCAGCACAATATGGGGAGAAGGTGACCAGCCCTCTGTGGAGAAAGAAGTGGTTCGGGACTATTTAGAAAAACTGGACGTGCACAACTCCATGGGGCTGGATGCGCTGCATCCGAGGGTGCTAAAGGACTTGGCGGATGAGATTGCACAGCCATTAGCCATTATTTTTGAAAACTCATGGCGATCGAGGGAGGTCCCGGATGACTGGAAAAAGGCTAATGTAGTGCCCATCTTTAAAAAAGGGAAGGAGGAGGATCCGGGGAACTACAGGCCAGTCAGCCTCACCTCAGTCCCTGGAAAAATCATGGAGCAGGTCCTCAAGGAATCAATGATGAAACACTTAGAGGAGAGGAAAGTGATCAGGAACAGTCAGCATGGATTCACCAAGGGGAAGTCGTGCCTGACTAACCTAATTGCCTTCTATGATGAGATAACTGGCTCTGTGGATGAGGGGAAAGCAGTGGATGTGTTATTCCTTGACTTTAGCAAAGCTTTTGATACGCTCTCCCACCAAGTTAAAGAAGTATGGGATGGATGAATGGACTGTAAGGTGGATAGAAAGCTGGCTGGATCGTCGGGCTCAACGGGTAGTGATCAATGGCTCCATGTCTAGTTGGCAGCCGGTTTCAAGCGGAGTAGTGCCCCAAGGGTCGGTCCTGGGGCCGGTTTTGTTTAATATCTTTATTAATGATCTGGAGGATGGTGTGGACTGCACTCTCAGCAAGTTTGCAGATGACACTAAACTAGGAGGCGTGGTAGATACGCTAGAGGGTAGGGATCGGATACAGAGGGACCTAGACAAATTAGAGGATTGGGCAGAAAAAAACCTGATGAAGTTCAACAAGGACAAGTGCAGAGTCCTGCACTTAGGACGGAAGAATCCCATGCACTGCTACAGACTAGGGACCGAATGGCTAGGTAGCAGTTCTGCAGAAAAGGACCTAGGGGTCACAGTGGACGAGAAGCTGGATATGAGTCAACAGTGTGCTCTTGTTGCCAAGAAGGCTAACGGCATTTTGGGCTGTATAAGTAGGGGCATTGCCAGCAGATCGAGGAACGTGATCGTTCCCCTTTATTCGACATTGGTGAGGCCTCATCTGGAATACTGTGTCCAGTTTTGGGCCTGTGGAAGCAGAGAAAGAGCTCACAGGAAGGGGATGCAATGCATGACAGTTCGTTAGCAAGAGTTAGGCTAACTGTAACCCTAATAACGCGAGATTTGTAGAAGCGAGGAATGTGTGAGGCGGGTGAGAAAGAACTGTGTAAGAAGTCATTATGACCTGGTATAGATAAGGTGTAGAAGACCTTGTGTAGATAAGGTATAGAAAATATTGTATGTTGGCAAGAGTCAAAACAAGTGAAGAAATGAGATATCAAGATGGCCTATGTATAAACAAAACGCAGATGTCCCTCGTTATTTCTGTAATGAAAGGTATAAATGCTTGCTGTAATTAGTTACCTGTGAGAGACCTGCTTAGCTCTCTCCCTCTGGGCAATTGTGAGCGTTAATAAAGCATCTGACTTGCTGTACCTAAACAAATAGTGAGAACTCTGTTTTTCTCCGACAGGCCCCACACTACAAGAAGGATGTGGAAAAATTGGAAAGAGTCCAGTGGAGAGCAACAAAAATGATTAGGGGTCTGGAGCACATGACTTATGAGGAGAGGCTGAGGGAACTGGGATTGTTTAGTCTCCAGAAGAGAAGAATGAGGGGGGATTTGATAGCAGCCTTCAACTACCTGAAGGGGGGTTCCAAAGAGGATAGAGCTCGGTTGTTCTCAGTGGTGGCAGATGACAGAACAAGGAGCAATGGTCTCAAGTTGCAGTGGGGGAGGTCCAGGTTGGATATTAGGAAACACTATTTCACTAGGAGGGTGGTGAAGCACTGGAATGCGTTAACTAGGGAGGTGGTGGAGTCTCCTTCCTTGGAGGTTTTTAAGGCCCGGCTTGACAAAGCCCTGGCTGGGATGATTTAGTTGGGAATTGGTCCTGCTTTGAGGACGGGGTTGGAGTAGATGACCTCTTGAGGTCCCTTCCAACCCTGATATTCTATGATTCTATGAAAGTCACAGGGGTCTCTGAGGTTTCCCTGGCCCTAAGCCCCTGTCCTGCCTGGCTGATGTCAGCATCTCTCTCTGAGGTTACCACCTCCCTAACACCTTTGACCAATAGGCTGAGGTCCTGAAAAGGCCTTTGTGATGTCACTGCCACACCCACCCATCCCCGGAAGTGCTAATGTCCTGCTGCTGGCCTGACACTTTGAAGGTTTGAGCTACTCTGTGTGGATCACCCCACTCAATGCGTCTTCATTCTAGGAAGCAAGCCGGCTAGACAGTAAAACATCAGAGGCTGCTCCCAATACTACACTCAGTGTTTCCAAAATTAGTAGACTTTATGGCCACAAGAGACCTTTAGAGCATCTAATCTAAGCCCCTGCATATCATAGGCTTCCTGTATAGTACAATAGTTACTCTTTGGGCACACACATTCCAGAAAGGCATCTAGTCTTCATTCAATGACATCAAGAGATGGAGAATCCACCACTTTCCCTTTTAGTGAGTGCCAGGGGGTTCCATTTCCCCTTCCACTAGCACCCCATTTACAGGGAGCCAGAGCAGTACCTGCAGCAGGGAGTGGGAGTTGCTGATGTCCACAGAGGCACAGCCCTTGCAGTGTCAACTTCCCACAAGGGGAGGTGAAGAGCACCCCCAGCAACACACACACACACACACACACACCACTCCTGGTGGTGGGAGGGGAACAAGAGAAAGCAAGGAGGGATGGAGGAAAAGGTAAAACGAAAAGGACAAACCCTAATGTCCCCAGTGATTCTACGGCACAAAATCCCAGGTGGGCTATAAAATTCTGCCACCTTGAACTAGTGTTTTCCATGCCTAGAATTCAGCTGGCACCAGATGGATCAGACTGCAGACTGAGCAGGTTAAAAACCTCTCCAAGGTTCTTACCTTCTCAACAGGCACGTCTGTTTTCTAGTAAAATCAATAAAAGGAGAAACTCGAAAGAGGTTCCTCCTCGCACTCACATACTTGAACCCTAATACTCTCTGAGTCCTAAAAAGGGAGACCTCGAGAAGGAGACTTGCTAAAGCAAAGCCAAAGGGGTCTCTGAGGTTTCCCTGGCCCTGCGCTCCTGTCCTGCCTGGCTGATGTCAGCATCTCTCTCTCAGGTAACCACCTCCCTAACACCTTTGACCCATAGGCTGAGGTCCAGGATAAGGCCTTTGTGATATCACTGCCACACCCAACCAAACCCTAAAGTGCTAATGTCCTGCTACTGGCCTGACACTTTGAAGGTTTGAGCTACTCTCTGTGGATCACCCCACTCAATGCATCCTCATTCTAGGAAGCAAGCGGGCTAGACAGTAAAACATCAGAGGCTGCACCCAATGCTACACTCAGTGTTTCCAAAATTAGTAGACTTTATGGTCAGAAGAGACCTTTAGAGCATCTAATCTAACCCGCTGCATATCATAGGCCTCCTGTATAGTACAATAGTTACTCTTTGGGCACACACATTCCAGAAAGGCATCTAGTCTTCATTCAATGACATCAAGAGATGGAGAATCCACCACTTTCCCTTTTAGTGAGGGCCAGGGGGCTCCATTTCCCCTTCCACTAGCTCCCCATTTACAGTGAGCCAGAGCAGTACCTGCAGCAGGGAGCGGGAGTTGCTGAAGGCCTCAGAGGAACAGCCCCTGCAGTGTCTCAGGCACCTGGCGCAAGTGCCGGATGATGCGGAGCTGGTGCATCACTTTGGCCGTGACGTCCTCCTGCTGCAAGGGAACGAGAACCTGTCAGAGACTCAAAGGTCCCGAGGAATCAGGGGGAATTAAGGGCACCTGGAACCAGCAGTATTTCCACCCACCACCTGCCCACCGCTGAGGGATGAATTCACCTCCTGAACCCCAGAATGGAGTCTTCTTGTCCTTTCTAGTATCCTCCAGTGCCAACCCCCCTCCTTGTAGGATTAGCTCCTGCTACCTCCCCCTCAGTGTTCTTCACAGCTGTTCCACCTCCAAACCAAACCTCAAGTTATCAGAACCCTCTTCTGCACCCCCAACCAGGTTGGGCATCGAGGCGGCTCTAGCGGGGGGGCAGGAGGGATTCTGCCAGAAGTGAAGTGGGTTGAGGGGAGGTTGAGATCTTGCCCCAAGTCATCCCAGACACTAATGCTAAGCCACAGGATGGCAGCATCTAGTGTCAGTGGAGTCCAAGCACTATTTCAACCATACAGTTTTGGATGAACTCCCCAGAAGGGGAGGTGAAGAGCACCCCCAGCAACACACACACAAACACACACACACACACACCACTCCTGGTGGTGAAAGGGGAACAGGAGAAAGGACAAAAGAAGTAAGAGATGAAGAGAAAGGAAGGAGGGATGGAGGAAAAGGTAAAACGAAAAGGACAAACCCTAATGTCCCCAGTGATTCTATGGGACAAAATCCCAGGGAGGGAATAAAATTCTGCCATCTTAAACTACTGTTTTCCATGCCTAGAATTCAGCTGGCACCAGATGGATCAGACTGAGCAGGTTCCAAAACCTCTTGGAGGCTCTTACCTTCTAAATAGGGACGTCTGTTTTCTAGTAAAATCCGTCAAAAGGAAAGGAGAAAACTCGAAAAAGGCTCCTGCTCACACTCACATACGTCAACCCTAACACTCTCTCAGTCCTCAAAGAGAGACCTCGAGAAGGAGACTTGCTGAAGCAAAGCCACAGGGGTCTCTGAGGTTTCCCTGGCCCTGTGCTCCTGTCCTGCCAGGCTGATGTCAGCATCTCTCTCGGAGGTCACCACCTCCCTAACACCTTTGACCAATAGGCTGACGTCCTGCAAAAGGCCTTTGTGATATCACTGCCACACCCACCCTTCCCCGGAAGTGCTAATGTCCTGTTGCTGGGCTGACACTTTGAAGGTTTCAGCTACTCTCTGTGGATCACCCCACTCAATGCCTGTTCATTCTAGGAAGCAAGCCGGCTAGACGGTAAAACATCAGAGGCTGCTCCCAATGCTACACTCAGTGTTTCCAAAATTAGGGGACTTTATGGCCAGAAGAGACCTTTAGAGCATCTCATCTAACCCCTTGCATACCATAGGCTTGCTGTATAGTACAATAGTTACTTTTTGGGCACACACATTGCAGAAAGGCATCTAGTCTTCCTTCAATGACATTAAGAGATGGAGAATCCACCACTTTCCCTTTTAGTGAGGGCCAGGGGGCTCCATTTCCCCTTCCACTAGCTCCCCATTTACAGTGAACCAGAGCAGTACCTGCAGCAGGGAGCGGGAGTTGCTGATGGCCTCAGAGGCACAGCCCCTGCAGTGTCTCAGGAATATGGCGCAAGTACCGGATGATGCGGAGCTGGTGCATCACTTTTGGCCGTGACGTCCTCCTGCTGCAAGGGAATGAGAACCTGTCAGAGACTCAAACGCCCCGAGGAATCAGCGGGAATTAAGGGCACCTGGAACCAGCACTACTTCCACCCATCACCTGCCCACCACTGAGGGATAAATTCACCTCCTGAACCCCAGAATGGAGTCTTCTTGTCCTTTCTAGTAACCTCCAGTGCCAACCCCCCTCCTTGAAGGATGAGCTCCTGCTATCTCCCCCTCAGTGCCCTTGACAGCTGTTCCACCTCCAAACCACAGCTCAAGTTATTAGTACCTTTGGACACAGACTGGCTAACCTAGTGAGGAGGGCTTTAAACTAGGTTCGACGGGGACAGGTGAGCAAAGCCCACAGGTAAGTGGGGAACATGGAGACCGGGGAGATGGGTCAAAAACGAGAGGGAGTGTGGGCTATATTGTCAGAGGGAAAGGAGGGTCAGGACAAAACTGGGAGGAAAGATCAAACCAGTATCTTAGATGTCTATATACAAATGCGAGAAGTATGGGGAATAAGCAGGAAGAACTGGAAGTGCTAATAAATAAATACAACTATGACATTGTTGGCATCACTGAAACTTGGTGGGATAATACACATGATTGGAATGTTGGTGTGGATGGGTACAGCTTGCTCAGGAAGGATAGACAGGGGAAAAAGGGAGGAGGTGTTGCCTTGTATATTAAAAATGTACACACTTGGACTGAGGTAGAGATGGACATAGGAGACGGAAGTGTTGAGAGTCTCTGGGTTAGGCTAAAAGGGGTAAAAAACAAGGGAGATGTCATGCTAGGAGTCTACTACAGGCCACCTAACCAGGTGGAAGAGGTGGATGAGGCTTTTTTTAAGCAACTAACAAAATCATCCAAAGCCCAAGATTTGGTGGTGATGGGGGACTTCAACTATCCGGCTATATGTTGGGAAAATAACACAGCGGGGCACAGACTATCCAACAAATTCCTGGACTGCATTGGAGACAACTTTTTATTTCAGAAGGTTGAAAAAGCTACTGGGGGGAAGCTGTTCTAGACTTGATTTTAACAAATAGGGAGGAACTCGTTGAGAATTTGAAAGTAGAAGGCAGCCTGGGTGAAAGTGATCATGAAATCATAGAGTTTGCAATTCTAAGGAAGGGTAGAAGGGAGAACAGCAAAATAGAGACAATGGATTTCAGGAAGGCAGATTTTGGTAAGCTCAGAGAGCTGATAGGTAAGGTCCCATGGGAATCAAGACTGAGGGGAAAAACAACTGAGGAGAGTTGGCAGTTTTTCAAAGGGACACTATTAAGGGCCCAAAAGCAAGCTATTCCGCTGGTTAGGAAAGATAGAAAATGTGGCAAAAGACCACCTTGGCTTAACCATGAGATCTTGCATGATCTAAAAAATAAAAAGGAGTCATATCAAAAATGGAAACTGGGACAGATTACAAAGGATGAATATAGGCAAACAACACAGGAATGCAGGGGCAAGATTAGAAAGGCAAAGGCACAAAATGAGCTCAAACTAGCTACGGGAATAAAGGGAAACAAGAAGACTTTTTATCAATACATTAGAAGCAAGAGGAAGACCAAAGACAGGGTAGGCCCACTGCTTAGTGAAGAGGGAGAAACAGTAACAGGAAACTTGGAAATGGCGGAGATGCTTAATGACTTCTTTGTTTCGGTCTTCACCGAGAAGTCTGAAGGAATGCCTAACATAGTGAATGCTAATGGGAAGGGGGTAGGTTTAGCAGATAAAATAAAAAAAGAACAAGTTAAAAATCACTTAGAAAAGTTAGATGCCTGCAAGTCACCCGGGCCTGATGAAATGCATCCTAGAATACTCAAGGAGCTAATAGAGGAGGTATCTGAGCCTCTAGCTATTATCTTTGGAAAATCATGGGAGACGGGAGAGATTCCAGAAGACTGGAAAAGGGCAAATATAGTGCCCATCTATAAAAAGGGAAATAAAAACAACCCAGGAAACTACAGACCCCAGTGAGTTTAACTTCTGTGCCAGGGAAGATAATGGAGCAAGTAATTAAGGAAATCATCTGCAAACACTTGGAAGGTGGTAAGGTGATAGGGAACAGCCAGCATGGATTTGTGAAGAACAAATCATGTCAAACCAATCTGATAGCTTTCTTTGATAGGATAACGAGCCTTGTGGATAAGGGTGAGGCTGTGGATGTGGTATACCTAGACTTTAGTAAGGCTTTTGATACGGTCTCGCATGATATTCTTATTGATAAACTAGGCAAATACAATTTAGATGGGGCTACTATAAGGTGGGTGCATAACTGGCTGGATAACCGTACTCAGAGAGTTGTTATTAATAGTTCCCAATCCTGCTGGAAAGCCATAACGAGTGGGGTATCGCAGGGGTCTGTTTTGGGACCGGCGCTGTTCAATATCTTCATCAACGACTTAGATATTGGCATAGAAAGTACGCTTATTAAGTTTGCGGATGATACCAAACTGGGAGGGATTGCAACTGCTTTGGAGGACAGGGTCATAATTCAAAATGATCTGGACAAATTGGAGAAATGGTCTGAGTTAAACAGGATGAAGTTTAACAAAGACAAATGCAAAGTGCTCCACTTAGGAAGGAACAATCAGTTTCACACATACAGAATGGGAAGAGACTGTCTAGGAAGGAGTACGGCAGAAAGGGATCTAGGGGTTATAGTGGACCACAAGCTAAATATGAGTCAACAGTGTGATGCTCTTGCAAAAAAAGCAAACCTGATTCTGGGATGTATTAACAGGTGTGTTGTGAGCAAGACACGAGAAGTCATTCTTCTGCTCTACTCTGCTCTGGTTAGGCCTCAGCTGGAGTATTGTGTCCAGTTCTGGGCACCGCATTTTAAAAAAGATGTGGAGAAATTGGAAAGGGTCCAGAGAAGAGCAACAAGAATTATTAAAGGTCTTGAGAACATGACCTATGAAGGAAGGCTGAAAGAATTGGCTTTGTTTAGTTTGGAAAAGAGAAGACTGAGAGGAGACATGATAGCAGTTTTCAGGTATTTAAAAGGGTGTCATAAGGAGGAGGGAGAAAACTTGTTCACCTTAGCCTCTAAGGATAGAACCAGAAGCAATGGGTTTAAAGTGCAGCAAGGGAGGTCTAGGTTGGACATTAGGAAAAAGTTCCTAACTGTCAGGGTGGTTAAACACTGGAATAAATTGCCGAGGGAGGTTGTGGAATCTCCATCTCTTGAGATATTTAAGAGGAGGTTAGATAAATGTCTATCAGGGATGGTATTTGGTCTCATAGACTCATAGACTTTAAGGTCAGAAGGGACCATTATGATCATCTGGTCTGACCCCCTGCATGCTGCAGGCCACAAGACCCTTCCCTGGACTGTGCCGTTGAAGTCCCCAATCCTGTGTTTTAGTGACTTCAATCGGCAGGGACCCTCCTGCTAGTGATCCCTGCCCCATGCTGCGGAGGAAGGCGAAAAACCTCCAGAGGCTCAGCCAATCTACCCTGGAGGAAAATTCCTTCCCGACCCCAAATATGGCGATCAGTAATACCCCGAGCATGTAGGCAAGAGTCTCTAGCCTGACCCTTGTTTGCCATTATGCTATTTACGTACCATTGCTTGGTTTTCCTCGGCTACTATGTTTTACCATTAAACCATTCCCTCCATAAACTTATCCAACTTAATCTTAAAACCAGACAGGTCCGTTGCCCCCACCGTTTCCCTCGGAAGGCCGTTCCAATATTTCACCCCTCTGACGGTCAGAAACCTTCGTCTGATTTCAAGCCTGAACTTCCCCACGGCCAGTTTATATCCATTGGTTCTCGTGTCCACATTAGTACTCAGCTGAAATAATTCCTCTCCCTCCCTTGTATTTATCCCTCTGATATATTTAAAGATAGCAATCATATCCCCCCTCAGCCTTCGTTTTGTCAGACTAAACAACCCGAGCTCCTCTAATCTCTTTTCATACGACAGGTTTTCCATTCCTCTGATCATCCTAGTCGCCCTTCTCTGCACCCGTTCCAATTTGAGTTCATCTTTTTTAAACATGGGAGACCAGAACTACACACAGTACTCCAAATGAGGTCTCACCAGCGCCGTATACAACGGAAGCAGGACCTCCTTATCCCTACTAGATATACCTCGCCTAATACATCCCAAGACCGCATTGGCTTTTTTCACAGCCACGTCACATTGTCGACTCATAGTCATCCTGCGCTCTACAAGGACCCCTAGGTCCTTCTCCTCTTCCGTTACTTCTAACCAATGCGTCCCCATCTTGTAACTAAAATTGTTATTAGTCATCCCCAAGTGCATCACCTTACACTTTTCACTATTAAATTTCATCTTATTTCTGACACTCCAATTCACAAGCTCATTCAAGTCTCCCTGCAGAATATCCCTATCCTCCTCCGAATTTGCAACTCCTCCCACCTTCGTATCATCCGCAAACTTTATCAGCCCACTCTTGCAATCGGTTCCGAGGTCAGTTATAAATAGATTAAATAAAATGGGTCCCAAAACCGAACCTTGAGGCACTCCACTAGTAACCTCCCTCCAACCCGACAGTTCACCCTTTAATACGACCCGCTGCATTCTCCCCATTAACCAATTCTTTATCCACCTCTGGATTTTCATATCGATCCCCATGTTTTCCAGTTTAACCAATAATTCCTCATGGGGTACAGTATCAAACGCTTTACTGAAATCCAGGTATATTAGGTCCACCGCATTTCCCTTATCTAATAAGTCCGTTACATGGTCCTGCCATGCGGGCAGGGGACTGGACTCGATGACCTCTCGAGGTCCCTTCCAGTCCTAAAATCTATGAACGTATGAAAAAAACACTGTTCTCCACCCCCACCCAGGTTGGCCAGGGAGGCGGCTCTAGCAGGGGGGGCAGGAGGGATTCTGGCAGCAGTGAAGTGGGTTGCGGGGAAGTTGAGATCTTGACCCAAGTCATCCCAGACACTAATGCTAAGCCACAGGATGGCAGCATCTAGTGTCAGTGGAGTCCAAACACTATTTCAACCCCACAGTTTTCGATGAACTTCCCACAAGGAGAGGTGATGAGCACCCCCAGCAACACACACACACACACACACACACACACACACACACCACTCCTTGTGGTGGGAGGGGAAGAGGAGAAAGGACAAAAGAAGTAAGAGATGAAGAGAAAGGAAGGAGGGATGGAGGAAAAGGTAAAACAAAAAGGACAAACCCTAACGTCCCCAGTGATTCTACGGCACAAAATCCAAGGGATGGAATAAAATTCTGCCATCTTAAACTACTGTTTTCCATGCCTAGAATTCAGCTGGCACCACGTGGATCAGACTGAGCAGCTGCCAAAACCTCTTGGAGGCTCTTACCTTCTAAACAGGGACGTCTGTTTTCTAGTAAAATCAGTAAAAGGAAAGGAGAAAACTCGAAAGAGGCTCCTGCACGCACTCACGTACGTGAACCCTAATACTCTCTCAGTCCTCAAAGAAAGACCCCGAGAAGGAGACTTGCTGAAGCAAAGCCACAGGGTCTCTGAGGTTTCCCTGGCCCTGTGCTCCTGTCCTGCCAGGCTGATGTCAGCATCTCTGAGGTCACCACCTCCCTAACACATTTGACCAATAAGCTGACATCCTGCAAAAGGCCTTTGTGATGTCACTGCCACACCCAACCAAACCCTGAAGTGCTAATGTCCTGCTGCTGGCCTGACACTTTGAAGGTTTGAGGTTGTCATAACTATAAAGGGAAGGGTAACAGCTGTCCTGTGTACAGTACTAAGAAATCCTCCTGGCCAGAGACTCCAAAATCCTTTTCCCTCTAAAGGGTTAAGAAGCTCAGGTAACCTGGCTGGCATCTGACCTAAAGGACCAATAAGGGGACAAGATACTTTCAAATCTTGGGGAGGGGAAGGCTTTTGTTTGTGTTCTTTGTTTGTGTGGGTGTTCGCCCTCGGGACTGAGAGGGACTAGACATCAATCCAGGTTCTCCACATCTTTCTAAACAAGTCTCTCCTATTTCAAACAAGGCGTGTTAGTTTTCCTTTGTTTTCTCAACTTGTAAATCTACCTTTTACTAGAGTGTTTATCTTTGTTTGCTGTACTTTGAACCTAAGACAAGAGGGGAGTCCTCTGAGCTCTTTAAGTTTGATTACCCTGTAAGGTTAATTTCCATACTGATTTTACAGAGATGATTTTTACCTTTTTCTTTAATTAAAAGCCTTATTTTTAAGAACCAAGGAGTTTGGATCTTGATTCACCAGGAGTTGGTGGGAGGAAGGAGGGAAATGGTTAATTTCTCCTTCTTTTAGATCCAAGGGGGTTGGATCTGTATTCACCAGAAGTTGGTGGGAGGAAGGAGGGGGGATGGTTTATTTCTCCTTGTTTTAAGATCCAAGGGGTTTGGATCTGTATTCACCAGGGAATTGCTGAAAGGTTTCTCAAGGCTACCCAGGGGAGGAAATTAGCCTTGGGATGGTGGTTAAGCTTAGAGGTTTTCATGCAGGCCCCTACATTTGTACCCTAAACTTCAAAGTGGGGATACAGCCTTGACACAGGTACTCTCTGTGGATCACCCCACTCAATGCGTCTTCATTCTAGGAAGCAAGCCGGCTAGACAGTAAAACATCACAGGCTGCTCCCAATACTACACTCAGTGTTTCCAAAATTTGTAGACTTTATGGCCACAAGAGACCTTTAGAGCATCTCATCTAAGCCCATGCATATCATAGGCCTCCTGTATAGTACAATAGTTACTTTTTGGGCACACACATTCCAGAAAGGCATCTAGTCTTCATTCAATGACATCAAGAGATGGAGAATCCACCACTTTCCCTTTTAGTGAGTGCCAGGGGGCTCCATTTCCCCTTCCACTAGCTCGCCATTTACAGGGAGACAGAGCAGTACCTGCAGCAGGGAGCGGGAGTTGCTGAAGGCCTCAGAGGCGCAGCCCCTGCAGTGTCTCAGGCACATGGCGCAAGTGCCGGATGATGCGGAGCTGGTGCATCACTTTGGCCGTGACGTCCTCCTGCTGCAAGGGAACGAGAACCTGTCAGAGACTCAAACGCGCCGAGGAATCAGGGGGAATTAAGGGCACCTGGAACCAGCAATATTTAAACTGACTACCTGCCCACCACTGAGGGATGAATTCACCTCCTGAACCCCAGAATGGAGTCTTCTTGTCCTTTCTAGTAACCTCCAGTGCCAACCCACCACCTTGTAGGGTGAGCTCCTGCTACCTCCCCCTCAGTACCCTTGACAGCTGTTCTACCTCCAAACCACAGCTCAAGTTATCAGAACCCTCTTCTCCACCCCAACCCAGGTTGCGCAGGGAGGCGGCCCTAGCAGGGGGGGCAGGAGGGATTCTGCCAGCAGTGAAGTGGGTTGCGGGGAAGTTGAGATCTTGTCCCAAGTTGTCCCAGACACTAATGCTAAGCCACAGGATGGCAGCATCTAGTGTCAGTGGAGTCCAAGCACTATTTGAACCCGACAGTTTTGGATCAACTTCCCACAAGGGGAGGTGAAGAGCACCCCCAGCAACACACACACCACTCCTGGAGGTGGGAGGGGAACAAGAGAAAGGACAAAAGAAGTAAGAGATGAAGAGAAAGGAAGGAGGGATGGAGGAAAAGGTAAAACGAAAAGGACAAACCCTAGTGTCCCCAGTGATTCCACGGGACAAAATTCCAGGGAGGGAAGAAAATTCTGCCACCTTAAACTACTGTTTTCCATGCCGAGAATTCAGCTGGCACCAGATGGATCAGACTGAGCAGGTTCCAAAACCTCTTGGAGGCTCTTACCTTCTAATTTTCAAGTAAAATCAGTAAAAGGAAAGGAGAAAACTCGAAAGAGGCTCCTGCTCGCACTCACATACGTCAACCCTAACACTCTCTCAGTCCTCAAAAAGAAACCTCGAGAAGGAGACTTGCTGAAGCAAAGCCACAGTGGTCTCTGAGGTTTCCCTGGTCGTAAGCCCCTGTCCTCCCTGGCTGAAGACAGCATCTCTCTCTGAGGTCACCACCTCCCTAACACCTTTGACCAGTACGCTGAGGTCCTTGAAAAAGCCTTTGTGATATCACTGCCATACCCAACCAAACCCTAAAGTGCTCATGTCCTGCTGCTGGCCTGACACTTTGAAGGTTTGAGCTACGCTCTGTGGATCACACCACAAAATTCGTCTTCATTCTAGGAAGCAAGCTAGCTAGACAGTAAAACATCAGAGGCTGCTCCCAATACTACACTCAGTGTTTCCAAAAGTAGGAGACTTTCTGGCCAGAAGAGACCTTTACAGCATCTCATCTAACCCCCTCCATATCATAGGCTTCCAGTATAGTACAATAGTTACTTTTTGGGCACACACATTCCAGAAAGGCATCTAGTCTTCAATCAATGACATCAAGAGTTGGAGAATCCACCACTTTCCCTTTTAGTGAGTGCCAGGGGGCTCCATTTCCCCTTCCACTAGCTCCCCATTTACAGTGAGCCAGAGCAGTACCTGCAGCCGGGAGAGGGAGTTGCTAAGGCCTCAGAGGAACAGCCCCTGCAGTGTCTCAGGCACATGGCGTAAGTGCCGGATGATGCGGAGCTGGTGCATCCCTTTGGCCGTGACGTCCTCCTCCTGCAAGGGAACGAGAACCTGTCAGAGACTCAAATGCCCCGAGGAATCAGGGGCAATTAAGGACACCTGGAACCAGCAGTATTTACACCCAGCACCTGCCCACCACTGAGGGATGAATTCACCTCCTGAACCCCAGAATGGAGTCGTCTTCTCCTTTCTAGGAATCTCCAGTGCCAACCCCCGTCCTTGTAGGGTGAGCTCCTGCTACCTCCCCCTCAGTGCCCTTGACAGCTGTTCCACCTCCAAACCACAGCTCAAGTTATCAGAACCCTCTTCTCCACCCCCACCCAGGTTGGCCAGGGAGGCGGCTCTAGCAGGGGGGGCAGGTGGGATTCTGGCAGCAGTGAAGTGGGTTGCGGGGAGGTTGAGATCTTGCCCCAAGTCATCCCAGACACTAATGCTAAACCACACGATGGCAGCATCTAGTGTCAGTGGAGTCCAAGCACTATTTCAACCATACAGTTTTGGATCAACTCCCAACAAGGGGAGGTGAAGAGCACCCCCAGCAACACACACACACACACACACACACACACACACACACACACACACACACACATATATACCACTCCTGGTGGTGGGAGGGGAACAAGAGAAAGGACAAAAGAAGTAAGAGATAAAGAGAAAGGAAGGAGGGATGGAGGAAAAGGTAAAACGAAAAGGACAAACCCTAATGTCCCCAGTGATTCTACCAGACAATATTAAGGGAGGGATTAAAATTCTGCCACCTTGAACTAGTGTTTTCCATGCCTAGAATTCAGCTGGCACCAGATGGATCAGACTGAGCAGGTTCCAAAACCTCTTGGAGGCTCTTACTTTCTAAACAGGGATGTCTGTTTTCTAGTAAAATCAGTAAAAGGAGAAACTCGAAAGAGGTTCCTCCTAGCGCTCACATACTTGAACCCTAATACTCTCTGAGTCCTAAAAAGGGAGACCTCGAGAAGGAGACTTGCTAAAGCAAAGCCAAAGGGGTCTCTGAGGTTTCCCTGGCCCTGCGCTCCTGTCCTGCCTGGCTGATGTCAGCATCTCTCTCTCAGGTAACCACCTCCCTAACACCTTTGACCCATAGGCTGAGGTCCAGGATAAGGCCTTTGTGATATCACTGCCACACTCAACCAAACCCTAAAGTGCTAATGTCCTGCTGCTGGCCTGACACTTTGAAGGTTTCAGCTACTCTCTGTGGATCACCCCACTCGATGCGTCTTCATTCTAGGAAGCAAGCCGGCTAGACAGTAAAGCATCAGAGGCTGCTCCCAATGCTACACTCAGTGTTTCCAAAATTACTACACTTTATGGCCAGAAGAGACCTTTAGAACATCTCATCTAACCCCCTGCATATCATAGGCTTCCTGTATAGTACAATAGGTACTTTTTGGGCACACACATTCCAGAAAGGCATCTAGTCTTCATGAAATGACATCAAGAGATGGAGAATCCACCACTTTCCCTTTTACTGAGTGCCAGGGGGCTCCATTTCCCCTTCCACTAGCACCCCATTTACAGTGAGCCAGAGCAGTACCTGCAGCAGGGAGCGGGAGTTGCTGATGGCCTCAGTGGCACAGCCCCTGCAGTGTCTAAGGCACCTGGCACAAGTGCCGGATGATGCGGAGCTGGTGCATCACTCTGGCCATGACGTCCTCCTGCTGCAAGGGAACGAGAACCTGTCAAAGACTCAAACGCCCCGAGGAATCAGGGGGAATTAAGGGCACCTGGAACCAGCAGTATTTAAACTGACTACCTGCCCACCACTGAGGGATGAATTCACCTCCTGAACCCCAGAATGGAGTCTTCTTGTCCTTTCTAGTAACCTCCAGTGCCAACCCACCACCTTGTAGGGTGAGCTCCTGCTACCTCCCCCTCAGTACCCTTGACAGCTGTTCTACCTCCAAACCACAGCTCAAGTTATCAGAACCCTCTTCTCCACCCCCACCCAGGTTGGCCAGGGAGGCGGCTCTAGCAGGGGGGGCAGGAGGGATTCTGCCAGCAGTGAAGTGGGTTGCGGGGAGGTTGAGATCTTGCCCCAATCATCCCAGACACTAATGCTAAGCCACAGGATGGCAGCATCTAGTGTCATTGGAGTTCAAGCACTATTTCAACCTCACAGTTTTGGATCAACTTCCCACAAGGGGAGGTGAAGAGCACCCCCAGCAACACACACACACACACACACACACACACACACACACACTCCTGGTGGTGGCAGGTGAACAGGAGAAAGGACAAAAGAAGTAAGAGATGAAGAGAAAGGAAGGAGGGATGGAGGAAAAGGTAAAACGAAAATGACAAACACTAATGTCCCCTGTGATTCTACGGGACAAAATCCCACAGAGGGAATAAAATTCTGCCACCTTAACCTAGTGTTTTCCATGCCTAGAATTCAGCTGGCACCAGATGGATCAGACTGAGCAGGTTCCAAAAAGCTCTTGGAGGCTCTTACCTTCTAAATAGGGACGTCTGTTTTCTAGTAAAATCCGTCAAAGGAAAGGAGAAAACTCCAAAGAGGCTCCTGCTCGCACTCACACATGTGAACACTAATACTCTCTCAGTCCTCAAAGAGAGACCTCGAGAAGGAGACTTGCTGAAGCAATAACAGACACTTGGTGGGATAACTCACATGACTGGAGTACTGTCATGGATGGATATAAACTGTTCAGGAAGGACAGGCAGGGCAGAAAAGGTGGGGGAGTTGCATTGTATGTAAGAGAGGAGTATGAGTGCTCAGAGGTCCGGTATGAAACTGTAGAAAAACCTGAGAGTCTCTGGATAAAGTTGAGAAGTGTGAGCAACAAGGGGGATGTCACGGTTGGAGTCTGGTATAGACCACCAGACCAGGGGGATGAGGTGGACGAGGCTTTCTTCTGGCAACTAGCAGAAGTTGCTAGATCGCAGGCCCTGGTTCTCATGGGAGACTTTAATCACCCTGATATCTGCTAGGAGAGCAATACAGCGGTGCACAGACAATCCAGGAAGTTTTTGGAAAGTGTAGGGCACAATTTCCTGGTGCAAGTGCTGGAGGAACCAACTAGGGGCAGAGCTTTTCTCGACCTGCTGCTCACAAACAGGGAAGAATTAGTAGGGGAAGCAAAAGTGGATGGGAACCTGGGAGGCAGTGACCATGAGATGGTCGAGTTCAGGATCCTGACACAAGGAAGAAAGGAGAGCAGCAGAATACGGACCCTGGACTTCAGAAAAGCAGACTTTGACTCCCTCAGGGAACAGATGGGCAGGATCCCCTGGGAGAATAACATGAAGGGCAAAGGGGTCCAGGAGAGCTGGCTGTATTTTAAAGAATCCTTATTGCGGTTGCAGGAACAAACCATCCCGATGTGTAGAAAGAATAGTAAATATGGCAGGCGACCAGCTTGGCTAAACAGTGAAATCCTTGCTGATCTTAAACGCAAAAAAGAAGCTTACAAGAAGTGGAAGATTGGACAAATGACCAGGGAGGAGTATAAAAATATTGCTCAGGCATGCAGGAGTGAAATCAGGAAGGCCAAATCACACTTGGAGTTGCAGCTAGCAAGAGATGTTAAGAGTAACAAGAAGGGTTTCTTCAGGTATGTTAGCAACAAGAAGAAAGTCAAGGAAAGTGTGGGCCCCTTACTGAATGAGGGAGGCAACCTAGTGACTGAGGATGTGGAAAAAGCTAATGTACTCAATGCTTTTTTTGCCTCTGTCTTCACGAACAAGGTCAGCTCCCAGACTGCTGCACTGGGCAGCACAATATGGGGAGAAGGTGACCAGCCCTCTGTGGAGAAAGAAGTGGTTCGGGACTATTTAGAAAAACTGGACGTGCACAACTCCATGGGGCTGGATGCGCTGCATCCGAGGGTGCTAAAGGACTTGGCGGATGAGATTGCACAGCCATTAGCCATTATTTTTGAAAACTCATGGCGATCGAGGGAGGTCCCGGATGACTGGAAAAAGGCTAATGTAGTGCCCATCTTTAAAAAAGGGAAGGAGGAGGATCCGGGGAACTACAGGCCAGTCAGCCTCACCTCAGTCCCTGGAAAAATCATGGAGCAGGTCCTCAAGGAATCAATTATGAAACACTTAGAGGAGAGGAAAGTGATCAGGAACAGTCAACATGGATTCACCAAGGGGAAGTCGTGCCTGACTAACCTAATTGCCTTCTATGATGAGATAACTGGCTCTGTGGATGAGGGGAAAGCAGTGGATGTGTTATTCCTTGACTTTAGCAAAGCTTTTGATACGCTCTCCCACAGTATTCTTGCCACCAAGTTAAAGAAGTATGGGATGGATGGATGAATGGACTGTAAGGTGGATAGAAAGCTGGCTGGATCGTCGGGCTCAACGGGTAGTGATCAATGGCTCCATGTCTAGTTGGCAGCCGGTTTCAAGCGGAGTAGTGCCCCAAGGGTCGGTCCTGGGGCCGGTTTTGTTTAATATCTTTATTAATGATCTGGAGGATGGTGTGGACTGCACTCTCAGCAAGTTTGCAGATGACACTAAACTAGGAGGCGTGGTAGATACGCTAGAGGGTAGGGATCGGATACAGAGGGACCTAGACAAATTAGAGGATTGGGCAGAAAAAAACCTGATGAAGTTCAACAAGGACAAGTGCAGAGTCCTGCACTTAGGACGGAAGAATCCCATGCACTGCTACAGACTAGGGACCGAATGGCTAGGTAGCAGTTCTGCAGAAAAGGACCTAGGGGTCACAGTGGACGAGAAGCTGGATATGAGTCAACAGTGTGCTCTTGTTGCCAAGAAGGCTAACGGCATTTTGGGCTGTATAAGTAGGGGCATTGCCAGCAGATCGAGGAACGTGATCGTTCCCCTTTATTCGACATTGGTGAGGCCTCATCTGGAATACTGTGTCCAGTTTTGGGCCTGTGGAAGCAGAGAAAGAGCTCACAGGAAGGGGATGCAATGCATGACAGTTCGTTAGCAAGAGTTAGGCTAACTGTAACCCTAATAACGCGAGATTTGTAGAAGCGAGGAATGTGTGAGGCGGGTGAGAAAGAACTGTGTAAGAAGTCATTATGACCTGGTATAGATAAGGTGTAGAAGACCTTGTGTAGATAAGGTATAGAAAATATTGTATGTTGGCAAGAGTCAAAACAAGTGAAGAAATGAGATATCAAGATGGCCTATGTATAAACAAAACGCAGATGTCCCTCGTTATTTCTGTAATGAAAGGTATAAATGCTTGCTGTAATTAGTTACCTGTGAGAGACCTGCTTAGCTCTCTCCCTCTGGGCAATTGTGAGCGTTAATAAAGCATCTGACTTGCTGTACCTAAACAAATAGTGAGAACTCTGTTTTTCTCCGACAGGCCCCACACTACAAGAAGGATGTGGAAAAATTGGAAAGAGTCCAGTGGAGAGCAACAAAAATGATTAGGGGTCTGGAGCACATGACTTATGAGGAGAGGCTGAGGGAACTGGGATTGTTTAGTCTCCAGAAGAGAAGAATGAGGGGGGATTTGATAGCAGCCTTCAACTACGTGAAGGGGGGTTCCAAAGAGGATGGAGCTCGGTTGTTCTCAGTGGTGGCAGATGACAGAACAAGGAGCAATGGTCTCAAGTTGCAGTGGGGGAGGTCCAGGTTGGATATTAGGAAACACTATTTCACTAGGAGGGTGGTGAAGCACTGGAATGCGTTAACTAGGGAGGTGGTGGAGTCTCCTTCCTTGGAGGTTTTTAAGGCCCGGCTTGACAAAGCCCTGGCTGGGATGATTTAGTTGGGAATTGGTCCTGCTTTGAGGACGGGGTTGGAGTAGATGACCTCTTGAGGTCCCTTCCAACCCTGATATTCTATGATTCTATGAAAGTCACAGGGGTCTCTGAGGTTTCCCTGGCCCTAAGCCCCTGTCCTGCCTGGCTGATGTCAGCATCTCTCTCTGAGGTTACCACCTCCCTAACACCTTTGACCAATAGGCTGAGGTCCTGAAAAGGCCTTTGTGATGTCACTGCCACACCCACCCATCCCCGGAAGTGCTAATGTCCTGCTGCTGGCCTGACACTTTGAAGGTTTGAGCTACTCTGTGTGGATCACCCCACTCAATGCGTCTTCATTCTAGGAAGCAAGCCGGCTAGACAGTAAAACATCAGAGGCTGCACCCAATACTACACTCAGTGTTTCCAAAATTAGTAGACTTTATGGCCACAAGAGACCTTTAGAGCATCTAATCTAAGCCCCTGCATATCATAGGCTTCCTGTATAGTACAATAGTTACTCTTTGGGCACACACATTCCAGAAAGGCATCTAGTCTTCATTCAATGACATCAAGAGATGGAGAATCCACCACTTTCCCTTTTAGTGAGTGCCAGGGGGTTCCATTTCCCCTTCCACTAGCACCCCATTTACAGGGAGCCAGAGCAGTACCTGCAGCAGGGAGTGGGAGTTGCTGATGTAGGGAGTGGGAGTTGCTGATGTCCACAGAGGCACAGCCCTTGCAGTGTCAACTTCCCACAAGGGGAGGTGAAGAGCACCCCCAGCAACACACACACACACACACACACACCACTCCTGGTGGTGGGAGGGGAACAAGAGAAAGCAAGGAGGGATGGAGGAAAAGGTAAAACGAAAAGGACAAACCCTAATGTCCCCAGTGATTCTACGGCACAAAATCCCAGGTGGGCTATAAAATTCTGCCACCTTGAACTAGTGTTTTCCATGCCTAGAATTCAGCTGGCACCAGATGGATCAGACTGCAGACTGAGCAGGTTAAAAACCTCTCCAAGGTTCTTACCTTCTCAACAGGCACGTCTGTTTTCTAGTAAAATCAATAAAAGGAGAAACTCGAAAGAGGTTCCTCCTCGCACTCACATACTTGAACCCTAATACTCTCTGAGTCCTAAAAAGGGAGACCTCGAGAAGGAGACTTGCTAAAGCAAAGCCAAAGGGGTCTCTGAGGTTTCCCTGGCCCTGCGCTCCTGTCCTGCCTGGCTGATGTCAGCATCTCTCTCTCAGGTAACCACCTCCCTAACACCTTTGACCCATAGGCTGAGGTCCAGGATAAGGCCTTTGTGATATCACTGCCACACCCAACCAAACCCTAAAGTGCTAATGTCCTGCTACTGGCCTGACACTTTGAAGGTTTGAGCTACTCTCTGTGGATCACCCCACTCAATGCATCCTCATTCTAGGAAGCAAGCGGGCTAGACAGTAAAACATCAGAGGCTGCACCCAATGCTACACTCAGTGTTTCCAAAATTAGTAGACTTTATGGTCAGAAGAGACCTTTAGAGCATCTAATCTAACCCGCTGCATATCATAGGCCTCCTGTATAGTACAATAGTTACTCTTTGGGCACACACATTCCAGAAAGGCATCTAGTCTTCATTCAATGACATCAAGAGATGGAGAATCCACCACTTTCCCTTTTAGTGAGGGCCAGGGGGCTCCATTTCCCCTTCCACTAGCTCCCCATTTACAGTGAGCCAGAGCAGTACCTGCAGCAGGGAGCGGGAGTTGCTGAAGGCCTCAGAGGAACAGCCCCTGCAGTGTCTCAGGCACCTGGCGCAAGTGCCGGATGATGCGGAGCTGGTGCATCACTTTGGCCGTGACGTCCTCCTGCTGCAAGGGAACGAGAACCTGTCAGAGACTCAAAGGTCCCGAGGAATCAGGGGGAATTAAGGGCACCTGGAACCAGCAGTATTTCCACCCACCACCTGCCCACCGCTGAGGGATGAATTCACCTCCTGAACCCCAGAATGGAGTCTTCTTGTCCTTTCTAGTATCCTCCAGTGCCAACCCCCCTCCTTGTAGGATTAGCTCCTGCTACCTCCCCCTCAGTGTTCTTCACAGCTGTTCCACCTCCAAACCAAACCTCAAGTTATCAGAACCCTCTTCTGCACCCCCAACCAGGTTGGGCATCGAGGCGGCTCTAGCGGGGGGGCAGGAGGGATTCTGCCAGAAGTGAAGTGGGTTGAGGGGAGGTTGAGATCTTGCCCCAAGTCATCCCAGACACTAATGCTAAGCCACAGGATGGCAGCATCTAGTGTCAGTGGAGTCCAAGCACTATTTCAACCATACAGTTTTGGATGAACTCCCCACAAGGGGAGGTGAAGAGCACCCCCAGCAACACACACACAAACACACACACACACACACCACTCCTGGTGGTGAAAGGGGAACAGGAGAAAGGACAAAAGAAGTAAGAGATGAAGAGAAAGGAAGGAGGGATGGAGGAAAAGGTAAAACGAAAAGGACAAACCCTAATGTCCCCAGTGATTCTACGGGACAAAATCCCAGGGAGGGAATAAAATTCTGCCATCTTAAACTACTGTTTTCCATGCCTAGAATTCAGCTGGCACCAGATGGATCAGACTGAGCAGGTTCCAAAACCTCTTGGAGGCTCTTACCTTCTAAATAGGGACGTCTGTTTTCTAGTAAAATCCGTCAAAAGGAAAGGAGAAAACTCGAAAAAGGCTCCTGCTCACACTCACATACATCAACCCTAACACTCTCTCAGTCCTCAAAGAGAGACCTCGAGAAGGAGACTTGCTGATTCTGCCACCTTGAACTAGTGTTTTCCATGCCTAGAATTCAGCTGGCACCAGATGGATCAGACTGAGCAGGTTCCAAAACCTCTTGGAGGCTCTTACTTTCTAAACAGGGATGTCTGTTTTCTAGTAAAATCAGTAAAAGGAGAAACTCGAAAGAGGTTCCTCCTCGCGCTCACATACTTGAACCCTAATACTCTCTGAGTCCTAAAAAGGGAGACCTCGAGAAGGAGACTTGCTAAAGCAAAGCCAAAGGGGTCTCTGAGGTTTCCCTGGCCCTGCGCTCCTGTCCTGCCTGGCTGATGTCAGCATCTCTCTCTCAGGTAACCACCTCCCTAACACCTTTGACCCATAGGCTGAGGTCCAGGATAAGGCCTTTGTGATATCACTGCCACACTCAACCAAACCCTAAAGTGCTAATGTCCTGCTGCTGGCCTGACACTTTGAAGGTTTCAGCTACTCTCTGTGGATCACCCCACTCGATGCGTCTTCATTCTAGGAAGCAAGCCGGCTAGACAGTAAAGCATCAGAGGCTGCTCCCAATGCTACACTCAGTGTTTCCAAAATTACTACACTTTATGGCCAGAAGAGACCTTTAGAACATCTCATCTAACCCCCTGCATATCTGGCTCACATGACTGGAGTACTGTCATGGATGGATATAAACTGTTCAGGAAGGACAGGCAGGGCAGAAAAGGTGGGGGAGTTGCATTGTATGTAAGAGAGGAGTATGAGTGCTCAGAGGTCCGGTATGAAACTGTAGAAAAACCTGAGAGTCTCTGGATAAAGTTGAGAAGTGTGAGCAACAAGGGGGATGTCACGGTTGGAGTCTGGTATAGACCACCAGACCAGGGGGATGAGGTGGACGAGGCTTTCTTCTGGCAACTAGCAGAAGTTGCTAGATCGCAGGCCCTGGTTCTCATGGGAGACTTTAATCACCCTGATATCTGCTAGGAGAGCAATACAGCGGTGCACAGACAATCCAGGAAGTTTTTGGAAAGTGTAGGGCACAATTTCCTGGTGCAAGTGCTGGAGGAACCAACTAGGGGCAGAGCTTTTCTCGACCTGCTGCTCACAAACAGGGAAGAATTAGTAGGGGAAGCAAAAGTGGATGGGAACCTGGGAGGCAGTGACCATGAGATGGTCGAGTTCAGGATCCTGACACAAGGAAGAAAGGAGAGCAGCAGAATACGGACCCTGGACTTCAGAAAAGCAGACTTTGACTCCCTCAGGGAACAGATGGGCAGGATCCCCTGGGAGAATAACATGAAGGGCAAAGGGGTCCAGGAGAGCTGGCTGTATTTTAAAGAATCCTTATTGCGGTTGCAGGAACAAACCATCCCGATGTGTAGAAAGAATAGTAAATATGGCAGGCGACCAGCTTGGCTAAACAGTGAAATCCTTGCTGATCTTAAACGCAAAAAAGAAGCTTACAAGAAGTGGAAGATTGGAGAAATGACCAGGGAGGAGTATAAAAATATTGCTCAGGCATGCAGGAGTGAAATCAGGAAGGCCAAATCACACTTGGAGTTGCAGCTAGCAAGAGATGTTAAGAGTAACAAGAAGGGTTTCTTCAGGTATGTTAGCAACAAGAAGAAAGTCAAGGAAAGTGTGGGCCCCTTACTGAATGAGGGAGGCAACCTAGTGACTGAGGATGTGGAAAAAGCTAATGTACTCAATGCTTTTTTTGCCTCTGTCTTCACGAACAAGGTCAGCTCCCAGACTGCTGCACTGGGCAGCACAATATGGGGAGAAGGTGACCAGCCCTCTGTGGAGAAAGAAGTGGTTCGGGACTATTTAGAAAAACTGGACGTGCACAACTCCATGGGGCTGGATGCGCTGCATCCGAGGGTGCTAAAGGACTTGGCGGATGAGATTGCACAGCCATTAGCCATTATTTTTGAAAACTCATGGCGATCGAGGGAGGTCCCGGATGACTGGAAAAAGGCTAATGTAGTGCCCATCTTTAAAAAAGGGAAGGAGGAGGATCCGGGGAACTACAGGCCAGTCAGCCTCACCTCAGTCCCTGGAAAAATCATGGAGCAGGTCCTCAAGGAATCAATTATGAAACACTTAGAGGAGAGGAAAGTGATCAGGAACAGTCAGCATGGATTCACCAAGGGGAAGTCGTGCCTGACTAACCTAATTGCCTTCTATGATGAGATAACTGGCTCTGTGGATGAGGGGAAAGCAGTGGATGTGTTATTCCTTGACTTTAGCAAAGCTTTTGATACGCTCTCCCACAGTATTCTTGCCACCAAGTTAAAGAAGTATGGGATAGATGGATGAATGGACTGTAAGGTGGATAGAAAGCTGGCTGGATCGTCGGGCTCAACGGGTAGTGATCAATGGCTCCATGTCTAGTTGGCAGCCGGTTTCAAGCGGAGTAGTGCCCCAAGGGTCGGTCCTGGGGCCGGTTTTGTTTAATATCTTTATTAATGATCTGGAGGATGGTGTGGACTGCACTCTCAGCAAGTTTGCAGATGACACTAAACTAGGAGGCGTGGTAGATACGCTAGAGGGTAGGGATCGGATACAGAGGGACCTAGACAAATTAGAGGATTGGGCAGAAAAAAACCTGATGAAGTTCAACAAGGACAAGTGCAGAGTCCTGCACTTAGGACGGAAGAATCCCATGCACTGCTACAGACTAGGGACCGAATGGCTAGGTAGCAGTTCTGCAGAAAAGGACCTAGGGGTCACAGTGGACGAGAAGCTGGATATGAGTCAACAGTGTGCTCTTGTTGCCAAGAAGGCTAACGGCATTTTGGGCTGTATAAGTAGGGGCATTGCCAGCAGATCGAGGAACGTGATCGTTCCCCTTTATTCGACATTGGTGAGGCCTCATCTGGAATACTGTGTCCAGTTTTGGGCCTGTGGAAGCAGAGAAAGAGCTCACAGGAAGGGGATGCAATGCATGACAGTTCGTTAGCAAGAGTTAGGCTAACTGTAACCCTAATAACGCGAGATTTGTAGAAGCGAGGAATGTGTGAGGCGGGTGAGAAAGAACTGTGTAAGAAGTCATTATGACCTGGTATAGATAAGGTGTAGAAGACCTTGTGTAGATAAGGTATAGAAAATATTGTATGTTGGCAAGAGTCAAAACAAGTGAAGAAATGAGATATCAAGATGGCCTATGTATAAACAAAACGCAGATGTCCCTCGTTATTTCTGTAATGAAAGGTATAAATGCTTGCTGTAATTAGTTACCTGTGAGAGACCTGCTTAGCTCTCTCCCTCTGGGCAATTGTGAGCGTTAATAAAGCATCTGACTTGCTGTACCTAAACAAATAGTGAGAACTCTGTTTTTCTCCGACAGGCCCCACACTACAAGAAGGATGTGGAAAAATTGGAAAGAGTCCAGTGGAGAGCAACAAAAATGATTAGGGGTCTGGAGCACATGACTTATGAGGAGAGGCTGAGGGAACTGGGATTGTTTAGTCTCCAGAAGAGAAGAATGAGGGGGGATTTGATAGCAGCCTTCAACTACGTGAAGGGGGGTTCCAAAGAGGATGGAGCTCGGTTGTTCTCAGTGGTGGCAGATGACAGAACAAGGAGCAATGGTCTCAAGTTGCAGTGGGGGAGGTCCAGGTTGGATATTAGGAAACACTATTTCACTAGGAGGGTGGTGAAGCACTGGAATGCGTTAACTAGGGAGGTGGTGGAGTCTCCTTCCTTGGAGGTTTTTAAGGCCCGGCTTGACAAAGCCCTGGCTGGGATGATTTAGTTGGGAATTGGTCCTGCTTTGAGGACGGGGTTGGAGTAGATGACCTCTTGAGGTCCCTTCCAACCCTGATATTCTATGATTCTATGAAAGTCACAGGGGTCTCTGAGGTTTCCCTGGCCCTAAGCCCCTGTCCTGCCTGGCTGATGTCAGCATCTCTCTCTGAGGTTACCACCTCCCTAACACCTTTGCCCAATAGGCTGAGGTCCTGAAAAGGCCTTTGTGATGTCACTGCCACACCCACCCATCCCCGGAAGTGGGATGGAGGAAAAGGTAAAACGAAAAGGACAAACCCTAATGTCCCCAGTGATTCTACGGGACAAAATCCCAGGGAGGGAATAAAATTCTGCCATCTTAAACTACTGTTTTCCATGCCTAGAATTCAGCTGGCACCAGATGGATCAGACTGAGCAGGTTCCAAAACCTCTTGGAGGCTCTTACCTTCTAAATAGGGACGTCTGTTTTCTAGTAAAATCCGTCAAAAGGAAAGGAGAAAACTCGAAAAAGGCTCCTGCTCACACTCACATACGTCAACCCTAACACTCTCTCAGTCCTCAAAGAGAGACCTCGAGAAGGAGACTTGCTGAAGCAAAGCCACAGGGGTCTCTGAGGTTTCCCTGGCCCTGTGCTCCTGTCCTGCCAGGCTGATGTCAGCATCTCTCTCGGAGGTCACCACCTCCCTAACACCTTTGACCAATAGGCTGACGTCCTGCAAAAGGCCTTTGTGATATCACTGCCACACCCACCCTTCCCCGGAAGTGCTAATGTCCTGTTGCTGGGCTGACACTTTGAAGGTTTCAGCTACTCTCTGTGGATCACCCCACTCAATGCCTGTTCATTCTAGGAAGCAAGCCGGCTAGACGGTAAAACATCAGAGGCTGCTCCCAATGCTACACTCAGTGTTTCCAAAATTAGTAGACTTTATGGTCAGAAGAGACCTTTAGAGCATCTAATCTAACCCGCTGCATATCATAGGCCTCCTGTATAGTACAATAGTTACTCTTTGGGCACACACATTCCAGAAAGGCATCTAGTCTTCATTCAATGACATCAAGAGATGGAGAATCCACCACTTTCCCTTTTAGTGAGGGCCAGGGGGCTCCATTTCCCCTTCCACTAGCTCCCCATTTACAGTGAGCCAGAGCAGTACCTGCAGCAGGGAGCGGGAGTTGCTGAAGGCCTCAGAGGAACAGCCCCTGCAGTGTCTCAGGCACCTGGCGCAAGTGCCGGATGATGCGGAGCTGGTGCATCACTTTGGCCGTGACGTCCTCCTGCTGCAAGGGAACGAGAACCTGTCAGAGACTCAAAGGTCCCGAGGAATCAGGGGGAATTAAGGGCACCTGGAACCAGCAGTATTTCCACCCACCACCTGCCCACCGCTGAGGGATGAATTCACCTCCTGAACCCCAGAATGGAGTCTTCTTGTCCTTTCTAGTATCCTCCAGTGCCAACCCCCCTCCTTGTAGGATTAGCTCCTGCTACCTCCCCCTCAGTGTTCTTCACAGCTGTTCCACCTCCAAACCAAACCTCAAGTTATCAGAACCCTCTTCTGCACCCCCAACCAGGTTGGGCATCGAGGCGGCTCTAGCGGGGGGGCAGGAGGGATTCTGCCAGAAGTGAAGTGGGTTGAGGGGAGGTTGAGATCTTGCCCCAAGTCATCCCAGACACTAATGCTAAGCCACAGGATGGCAGCATCTAGTGTCAGTGGAGTCCAAGCACTATTTCAACCATACAGTTTTGGATGAACTCCCCACAAGGGGAGGTGAAGAGCACCCCCAGCAACACACACACAAACACACACACACACACACCACTCCTGGTGGTGAAAGGGGAACAGGAGAAAGGACAAAAGAAGTAAGAGATGAAGAGAAAGGAAGGAGGGATGGAGGAAAAGGTAAAACGAAAAGGACAAACCCTAATGTCCCCAGTGATTCTACGGGACAAAATCCCAGGGAGGGAATAAAATTCTGCCATCTTAAACTACTGTTTTCCATGCCTAGAATTCAGCTGGCACCAGATGGATCAGACTGAGCAGGTTCCAAAACCTCTTGGAGGCTCTTACCTTCTAAATAGGGACGTCTGTTTTCTAGTAAAATCCGTCAAAAGGAAAGGAGAAAACTCGAAAAAGGCTCCTGCTCACACTCACATACGTCAACCCTAACACTCTCTCAGTCCTCAAAGAGAGACCTCGAGAAGGAGACTTGCTGAAGCAAAGCCACAGGGGTCTCTGAGGTTTCCCTGGCCCTGTGCTCCTGTCCTGCCAGGCTGATGTCAGCATCTCTCTCGGAGGTCACCACCTCCCTAACACCTTTGACCAATAGGCTGACGTCCTGCAAAAGGCCTTTGTGATATCACTGCCACACCCACCCTTCCCCGGAAGTGCTAATGTCCTGTTGCTGGGCTGACACTTTGAAGGTTTCAGCTACTCTCTGTGGATCACCCCACTCAATGCCTGTTCATTCTAGGAAGCAAGCCGGCTAGACGGTAAAACATCAGAGGCTGCTCCCAATGCTACACTCAGTGTTTCCAAAATTAGGGGCTTTATGGCCAGAAGAGACCTTTAGAGCATCTCATCTAACCCCTTGCATACCATAGGCTTGCTGTATAGTACAATAGTTACTTTTTGGGCACACACATTGCAGAAAGGCATCTAGTCTTCCTTCAATGACATTAAGAGATGGAGAATCCACCACTTTCCCTTTTAGTGAGGGCCAGGGGGCTCCATTTCCCCTTCCACTAGCTCCCCATTTACAGTGAACCAGAGCAGTACCTGCAGCAGGGAGCGGGAGTTGCTGATGGCCTCAGAGGCACAGCCCCTGCAGTGTCTCAGGAATATGGCGCAAGTACCGGATGATGCGGAGCTGGTGCATCACTTTTGGCCGTGACGTCCTCCTGCTGCAAGGGAATGAGAACCTGTCAGAGACTCAAACGCCCCGAGAAATCAGCGGGAATTAAGGGCACCTGGAACCAGCACTACTTCCACCCATCACCTGCCCACCACTGAGGGATAAATTCACCTCCTGAACCCCAGAATGGAGTCTTCTTGTCCTTTCTAGTAAC
Source organism: Chrysemys picta bellii (assembly GCF_011386835.1). Lineage (NCBI taxonomy): Eukaryota > Metazoa > Chordata > Testudines > Emydidae > Chrysemys > Chrysemys picta. Next base: position 19,925 of record NW_027052776.1, on the reverse strand, counting down.
CTCCAGTGCCAACCCCCCTCCTTGAAGGATGAGCTCCTGCTATCTCCCCCTCAGTGCCCTTGACAGCTGTTCCACCTCCAAACCACAGCTCAAGTTATTAGTACCTTTGGACACAGACTGGCTAACCTAGTGAGGAGGGCTTTAAACTAGGTTCGACGGGGACAGGTGAGCAAAGCCCACAGGTAAGTGGGGAACATGGAGACCGGGGAGATGGGTCAAAAACGAGAGGGAGTGTGGGCTATATTGTCAGAGGGAAAGGAGGGTCAGGACAAAACTGGGAGGAAAGATCAAACCAGTATCTTAGATGCCTATATACAAATGCGAGAAGTATGGGGAATAAGCAGGAAGAACTGGAAGTGCTAATAAATAAATACAACTATGACATTGTTGGCATCACTGAAACTTGGTGGGATAATACACATGATTGGAATGTTGGTGTGGATGGGTACAGCTTGCTCAGGAAGGATAGACAGGGGAAAAAGGGAGGAGGTGTTGCCTTGTATATTAAAAATGTACACACTTGGACTGAGGTAGAGATGGACATAGGAGACGGAAGTGTTGAGAGTCTCTGGGTTAGGCTAAAAGGGGTAAAAAACAAGGGAGATGTCATGCTAGGAGTCTACTACAGGCCACCTAACCAGGTGGAAGAGGTGGATGAGGCTTTTTTTAAGCAACTAACAAAATCATCCAAAGCCCAAGATTTGGTGGTGATGGGGGACTTCAACTATCCGGCTATATGTTGGGAAAATAACACAGCGGGGCACAGACTATCCAACAAATTCCTGGACTGCATTGGAGACAACTTTTTATTTCAGAAGGTTGAAAAAGCTACTGGGGGGAAGCTGTTCTAGACTTGATTTTAACAAATAGGGAGGAACTCGTTGAGAATTTGAAAGTAGAAGGCAGCCTGGGTGAAAGTGATCATGAAATCATAGAGTTTGCAATTCTAAGGAAGGGTAGAAGGGAGAACAGCAAAATAGAGACAATGGATTTCAGGAAGGCAGATTTTGGTAAGCTCAGAGAGCTGATAGGTAAGGTCCCATGGGAATCAAGACTGAGGGGAAAAACAACTGAGGAGAGTTGGCAGTTTTTCAAAGGGACACTATTAAGGGCCCAAAAGCAAGCTATTCCGCTGGTTAGGAAAGATAGAAAATGTGGCAAAAGACCACCTTGGCTTAACCATGAGATCTTGCATGATCTAAAAAATAAAAAGGAGTCATATCAAAAATGGAAACTGGGACAGATTACAAAGGATGAATATAGGCAAACAACACAGGAATGCAGGGGCAAGATTAGAAAGGCAAAGGCACAAAATGAGCTCAAACTAGCTACGGGAATAAAGGGAAACAAGAAGACTTTTTATCAATACATTAGAAGCAAGAGGAAGACCAAAGACAGGGTAGGCCCACTGCTTAGTGAAGAGGGAGAAACAGTAACAGGAAACTTGGAAATGGCGGAGATGCTTAATGACTTCTTTGTTTCGGTCTTCACCGAGAAGTCTGAAGGAATGCCTAACATAGTGAATGCTAATGGGAAGGGGGTAGGTTTAGCAGATAAAATAAAAAAAGAACAAGTTAAAAATCACTTAGAAAAGTTAGATGCCTGCAAGTCACCCGGGCCTGATGAAATGCATCCTAGAATACTCAAGGAGCTAATAGAGGAGGTATCTGAGCCTCTAGCTATTATCTTTGGAAAATCATGGGAGACGGGAGAGATTCCAGAAGACTGGAAAAGGGCAAATATAGTGCCCATCTATAAAAAGGGAAATAAAAACAACCCAGGAAACTACAGACCCCAGTGAGTTTAACTTCTGTGCCAGGGAAGATAATGGAGCAAGTAATTAAGGAAATCATCTGCAAACACTTGGAAGGTGGTAAGGTGATAGGGAACAGCCAGCATGGATTTGTGAAGAACAAATCATGTCAAACCAATCTGATAGCTTTCTTTGATAGGATAACGAGCCTTGTGGATAAGGGTGAGGCTGTGGATGTGGTATACCTAGACTTTAGTAAGGCTTTTGATACGGTCTCGCATGATATTCTTATTGATAAACTAGGCAAATACAATTTAGATGGGGCTACTATAAGGTGGGTGCATAACTGGCTGGATAACCGTACTCAGAGAGTTGTTATTAATAGTTCCCAATCCTGCTGGAAAGCCATAACGAGTGGGGTATCGCAGGGGTCTGTTTTGGGACCGGCGCTGTTCAATATCTTCATCAACGACTTAGATATTGGCATAGAAAGTACGCTTATTAAGTTTGCGGATGATACCAAACTGGGAGGGATTGCAACTGCTTTGGAGGACAGGGTCATAATTCAAAATGATCTGGACAAATTGGAGAAATGGTCTGAGTTAAACAGGATGAAGTTTAACAAAGACAAATGCAAAGTGCTCCACTTAGGAAGGAACAATCAGTTTCACACATACAGAATGGGAAGAGACTGTCTAGGAAGGAGTACGGCAGAAAGGGATCTAGGGGTTATAGTGGACCACAAGCTAAATATGAGTCAACAGTGTGATGCTCTTGCAAAAAAAGCAAACCTGATTCTGGGATGTATTAACAGGTGTGTTGTGAGCAAGACACGAGAAGTCATTCTTCCGCTCTACTCTGCTCTGGTTAGGCCTCAGCTGGAGTATTGTGTCCAGTTCTGGGCACCGCATTTTAAAAAAGATGTGGAGAAATTGGAAAGGGTCCAGAGAAGAGCAACAAGAATGATTAAAGGTCTTGAGAACATGACCTATGAAGGAAGGCTGAAAGAATTGGCTTTGTTTAGTTTGGAAAAGAGAAGACTGAGAGGAGACATGATAGCAGTTTTCAGGTATTTAAAAGGGTGTCATAAGGAGGAGGGAGAAAACTTGTTCACCTTAGCCTCTAAGGATAGAACCAGAAGCAATGGGTTTAAAGTGCAGCAAGGGAGGTCTAGGTTGGACATTAGGAAAAAGTTCCTAACTGTCAGGGTGGTTAAACACTGGAATAAATTGCCGAGGGAGGTTGTGGAATCTCCATCTCTTGAGATATTTAAGAGTAGGTTAGATAAATGTCTATCAGGGATGGTATTTGGTCTCATAGACTCATAGACTTTAAGGACAGAAGGGACCATTATGATCATCTGGTCTGACCCCCTGCATGCTGCAGGCCACAAGACCCTTCCCTGGACTGTGCCGTTGAAGTCCCCAATCCTGTGTTTTAGTGACTTCAATCGGCAGGGACCCTCCTGCTAGTGATCCCTGCCCCATGCTGCGGAGGAAGGCGAAAAACCTCCAGAGGCTCAGCCAATCTACCCTGGAGGAAAATTCCTTCCCGACCCCAAATATGGCGATCAGTAAGACCCCGAGCATGTAGGCAAGAGTCTCTAGCCTGACCCTTGTTTGCCATTATGCTATTTACGTACCATTGCTTGGTTTTCCTCGGCTACTATGTTTTACCATTAAACCATTCCCTCCATAAACTTATCCAACTTAATCTTAAAACCAGACAGGTCCGTTGCCCCCACCGTTTCCCTCGGAAGGCCGTTCCAATATTTCACCCCTCTGACGGTCAGAAACCTTCGTCTGATTTCAAGCCTGAACTTCCCCACGGCCAGTTTATATCCATTGGTTCTCGTGTCCACATTAGTACTCAGCTGAAATAATTCCTCTCCCTCCCTTGTATTTATCCCTCTGATATATTTAAAGATAGCAATCATATCCCCCCTCAGCCTTCGTTTTGTCAGACTAAACAACCCGAGCTCCTCTAATCTCTTTTCATACGACAGGTTTTCCATTCCTCTGATCATCCTAGTCGCCCTTCTCTGCACCCGTTCCAATTTGAGTTCATCTTTTTTAAACATGGGAGACCAGAACTACACACAGTAATCCAAGTGAGGTCTCACCAGCGCCGTATACAACGGAAGCAGGACCTCCTTATCCCTACTAGATATACCTCGCCTAATACATCCCAAGACCGCATTGGCTTTTTTCACAGCCACGTCACATTGTCGACTCATAGTCATCCTGCGGTCTACAAGGACCCCTAGGTCCTTCTCCTCTTCCGTTACTTCTAACCAATGCGTCCCCATCTTGTAACTAAAATTGTTATTAGTCATCCCCAAGTGCATCACCTTACACTTTTCACTATTAAATTTCATCTTATTTCTGACACTCCAATTCACAAGCTCATTCAAGTCTCCCTGCAGAATATCCCTATCCTCCTCCGAATTTGCAACTCCTCCCACCTTCGTATCATCCGCAAACTTTATCAGCCCACTCTTGCAATCGGTTCCGAGGTCAGTTATAAATAGATTAAATAAAATGGGTCCCAAAACCGAACCTTGAGGCACTCCACTAGTAACCTCCCTCCAACCCGACAGTTCACCCTTTAATACGACCCGCTGCATTCTCCCCATTAACCAATTCTTTATCCACCTCTGGATTTTCATATCGATCCCCATGTTTTCCAGTTTAACCAATAATTCCTCATGGGGTACAGTATCAAACGCTTTACTGAAATCCAGGTATATTAGGTCCACCGCATTTCCCTTATCTAATAAGTCCGTTACATGGTCCTGCCATGCGGGTAGGGGACTGGACTCGATGACCTCTCGAGGTCCCTTCCAGTCCTAGAATCTATGAACGTATGAAAAAAATACTGTTCTCCACCCCCACCAAGGTTGGCCAGGGAGGCGGCTCTAGCAGGGGGGGCAGGAGGGATTCTGGCAGCAGTGAAGTGGGTTGCGGGGAAGTTGAGATCTTGACCCAAGTCATCCCAGACACTAATGCTAAGCCACAGGATGGCAGCATCTAGTGTCAGTGGAGTCCAAGCACTATTTGAACCCGACAGTTTTGGATCAACTTCCCACAAGGGGAGGTGAAGAGCACCCCCAGCAAAACACACACCACTCCTGGAGGTGGGAGGGGAACAAGAGAAAGGACAAAAGAAGTAAGAGATGAAGAGAAAGGAAGGAGGGATGGAGGAAAAGGTAAAACGAAAAGGACAAACCCTAGTGTCCCCAGTGATTCCACGGGACAAAATTCCAGGGAGGGAAGAAAATTCTGCCACCTTAAACTACTGTTTTCCATGCCGAGAATTCAGCTGGCACCAGATGGATCAGACTGAGCAGGTTCCAAAACCTCTTGGAGGCTCTTACCTTCTAATTTTCAAGTAAAATCAGTAAAAGGAAAGGAGAAAACTCGAAAGAGGCTCCTGCTCGCACTCACATACGTCAACCCTAACACTCTCTCAGTCCTCAAAAAGAAACCTCGAGAAGGAGACTTGCTGAAGCAAAGCCACAGGGGTCTCTGAGGTTTCCCTGGTCGTAAGCCCCTGTCCTCCCTGGCTGAAGACAGCATCTCTCTCTGAGGTCACCACCTCCCTAACACCTTTGACCAGTACGCTGAGGTCCTTGAAAAAGCCTTTGTGATATCACTGCCACACCCAACCAAACCCTAAAGTGCTCATGTCCTGCTGCTGGCCTGACACTTTGAAGGTTTGAGCCACGCTCTGTGGATCACTCCACAAAATTCGTCTTCATTCTAGGAAGCAAGCTAGCTAGACAGTAAAACATCAGAGGCTGCTCCCAATACTACACTCAGTGTTTCCAAAAGTAGGAGACTTTCTGGCCAGAAGAGACCTTTACAGCATCTCATCTAATCCCCTCCATATCATAGGCTTCCAGTATAGTACAATAGTTACTTTTTGGGCACACACATTCCAGAAAGGCATCTAGTCTTCAATCAATGACATCAAGAGTTGGAGAATCCACCACTTTCCCTTTTAGTGAGTGCCAGGGGGCTCCATTTCCCCTTCCACTAGCTCCCCATTTACAGTGAGACAGAGCAGTACCTGCAGCCGGGAGAGGGAGTTGCTAAGGCCTCAGAGGAACAGCCCCTGCAGTGTCTCAGGCACATGGCGTAAGTGCCGGATGATGCGGAGCTGGTGCATCCCTTTGGCCGTGACGTCCTCCTCCTGCAAGGGAATGAGAACCTGTCAGAGACTCCAATGCCCCGACGAATCAGGGGCAATTAAGGACACCTGGAACCAGCAGTATTTACACCCAGCACCTGCCCACCACTGAGGGATGAATTCACCTCCTGAACCCCAGAATGGAGTCGTCTTCTCCTTTCTAGTAATCTCCAGTGCCAACCCCCGTCCTTGTAGGGTGAGCTCCTGCTACCTCCCCCTCAGTGCCCTTGACAGCTGTTCCACCTCCAAACCACAGCTCAAGTTATCAGAACCCTCTTCTCCACCCCCACCCAGGTTGGGCAGGGAGGCGGCTCTAGCAGGGGGCGCAGGGGGGATTCTGGCAGCAGTGAAGTGGGTTGCGGGGAGGTTGAGATCTTGCCCCAAGTCATCCCAGACACTAATGCTAAACCACACGATGGCAGCATCTAGTGTCAGTGGAGTCCAAGCACTATTTCAACCATACAGTTTTGGATCAACTCCCAACAAGGGGAGGTGAAGAGCACCCCCAGCAACACACACACACACACACACACACACACACACACACACATATACCACTCCTGGTGGTGGGAGGGGAACAAGAGAAAGGACAAAAGAAGTAAGAGATGAAGAGAAAGGAAGGAGGGATGGAGGAAAAGGTAATACGAAAAGGACAAACCCTAATGTCCCCAGTGATTCTACCAGACAAAATTACAGGGAGGGATTAAAATTCTGCCACCTTGAACTAGTGTTTTCCATGCCTAGAACTCAGCTGGCACCAGATGGATCAGACTGAGCAGGTTCCAAAACCTCTTGGAGGCTCTTACTTTCTAAACAGGGATGTCTGTTTTCTAGTAAAATCTGTAAAAGGAAAGGAGACAACTCGAAAGAGGCTCCTGCTCTCACTCAAATACGTGAATCCTAATACTCTCTCAGTCCTCAAGAGAAACCTCGAGAAGGAGACTTGCTGAAGCAAGGCCACAGGGGTCTCTGAGGTTTCCCTGGCCATGCGCCCCTGTCCTGCCTCGCTGATGGCAGCATCTCTCTCTGAGGTTACCACCTCCCTAACACCTGACCAATATGCTGAGGTCCTGCAAAAGACCTTTGTGATATCACTGCCACCAATCAAACCCTTAAGTGCTAATGTCCTGCTGCTGGACTGACACTATGAAGGTTTGAGCTACTCTCTGTGGATCACCCCACTCAATGCGTCTTCATTCTAGGAAGCAAGTGGGCTAGACAGTAAAACATCAGAGGCTGCTCCCAATGCTACACTCAGTGTTTCCAAAATTAGTAGACTTTATGGCCACAAGGGACCTTTAGAGCATCTAATCTAAGCCCCTGCATATCATAGGCTTCCTGTATAGTACAATAGTTACTCTTTGGGCACACACATTCCAGAAAGGCATCTAGTCTTCATTCAATGACATCAAGAGATGGAGAATCCACCACTTTCCCTTTTAGTGAGTGCCAGGGGGTTCCATTTCCCCTTCCACTAGCTCCCCATTTACAGTGAGCCAGAGCAGTACCTGCAGCAGGGAGTGGGAGTTGCTGATGTCCACAGAGGCACAGCCCTTGCAGTGTCAACTTCCCACAAGGGGAGGTGAAGAGCACCCCCAGCAACACACACACACACACACACACCACTCCTGGTGGTGGGAGGGGAACAAGAGAAAGCAAGGAGGGATGGAGGAAAAGGTAAAACGAAAAGGACAAACCCTAATGTCCCCAGTGATTCTACGGCACAAAATCCCAGGTGGGCTATAAAATTCTGCCACCTTGAACTAGGGTTTTCCATGCCTAGAATTCAGCTGGCACCAGATGGATCAGACTGCAGACTGAGCAGGTTAAAAACCTCTCCAAGGTTCTTACCTTCTCAACAGGCACGTCTGTTTTCTAGTAAAATCAATAAAAGGAGAAACTCGAAAGAGGTTCCTCCTCGCACTCACATACTTGAACCCTAAAACTCTCTGAGTCCTAAAAAGGGAGACCTCGAGAAGGAGACTTGCTAAAGCAAAGCCAAAGGGGTCTCTGAGGTTTCCCTGGCCCTGCGCTCCTGTCCTGCCTGGCTGATGTCAGCATCTCTCTCTCAGGTAACCACCTCCCTAACACCTTTGACCCATAGGCTGAGGTCCAGGATAAGGCCTTTGTGATATCACTGCCACACCCAACCAAACCCTAAAGTGCTAATGTCCTGCTACTGGCCTGACACTTTGAAGGTTTGAGCTACTCTCTGTGGATCACCCCACTCAATGCATCCTCATTCTAGGAAGCAAGCGGGCTAGACAGTAAAACATCAGAGGCTGCTCCCAATGCTACACTCAGTGTTTCCAAAATTAGTAGACTTTATGGTCAGAAGAGACCTTTAGAGCATCTCATCTAACCCGCTGCATATCATAGGCCTCCTGTATAGTACAATAGTTACTCTTTGGGCACACACATTCCAGAAAGGCATCTAGTCTTCATTCAATGACATCAAGAGATGGAGAATCCACCACTTTCCCTTTTAGTGAGGGCCAGGGGGCTCCATTTCCCCTTCCACTAGCTCCCCATTTACAGTGAGCCAGAGCAGTACCTGCAGCAGGGAGCGGGAGTTGCTGAAGGCCTCAGAGGAACAGCCCCTGCAGTGTCTCAGGCACCTGGCGCAAGTGCCGGATGATGCGGAGCTGGTGCATCACTTTGGCCGTGACGTCCTCCTGCTGCAAGGGAACGAGAACCTGTCAGAGACTCAAAGGTCCCGAGGAATCAGGGGGAATTAAGGGCACCTGGAACCAGCAGAATTTCCACCCACCACCTGCCCACCGCTGAGGGATGAATTCACCTCCTGAACCCCAGAATGGAGTCTTCTTGTCCTTTCTAGTATCCTCCAGTGCCAACCCCCCTCCTTGTAGGATTAGCTCCTGCTACCTCCCCCTCAGTGTTCTTCACAGCTGTTCCACCTCCAAACCAAACCTCAAGTTATCAGAACTCTCTTCTGCACCCCCAACCAGGTTGGGCATCGAGGCGGCTCTAGCGGGGGGGGCAAGAGGGATTCTGCCAGAAGTGAAGTGGGTTGAGGGGAGGTTGAGATCTTGCCCCAAGTCATCCCAGACACTAATGCTAAGCCACAGGATGGCAGCATCTAGTGTCAGTGGAGTCCAAGCACTATTTCAACCATACAGTTTTGGATGAACTCCCCACAAGGGGAGGTGAAGAGCACCCCCAGCAACACACACACAAACACACACACACACACACACACACCACTCCTGGTGGTGAAAGGGGAACAGGAGAAAGGACAAAAGAAGTAAGAGATGAAGAGAAAGGAAGGAGGGATGGAGGAAAAGGTAAAACGAAAAGGACAAACCCTAATGTCCCCAGTGATTCTACGGGACAAAATCCCAGGGAGGGAATAAAATTCTGCCATCTTAAAATACTGTTTTCCATGCCTAGAATTCAGCTGGCACCAGATGGATCAGACTGAGCAGGTTCCAAAACCTCTTGGAGGCTCTTACCTTCTAAATAGGGACGTCTGTTTTCTAGTAAAATCCGTCAAAAGGAAAGGAGAAAACTCGAAAGAGGCTCCTGCTCACACTCACATACGTCAACCCTAACACTCTCTCAGTCCTCAAAGAGAGACCTCGAGAAGGAGACTTGCTGAAGCAAAGCCACAGGGGTCTCTGAGGTTTCCCTGGCCCTGTGCTCCTGTCCTGCCAGGCTGATGTCAGCATCTCTCTCGGAGGTCACCACCTCCCTAACACCTTTGACCAATAGGCTGACGTCCTGCAAAAGGCCTTTGTGATATCACTGCCACACCCACCCTTCCCCGGAAGTGCTAATGTCCTGTTGCTGGGCTGACACTTTGAAGGTTTCAGCTACTCTCTGTGGATCACCCCACTCAATGCCTGTTCATTCTAGGAAGCAAGCCGGCTAGACGGTAAAACATCAGAGGCTGCTCCCAATGCTACACTCAGTGTTTCCAAAATTAGGGGACTTTATGGCCAGAAGAGACCTTTAGAGCATCTCATCTAACCCCTTGCATACCATAGGCTTGCTGTATAGTACAATAGTTACTTTTTGGGCACACACATTGCAGAAAGGCATCTAGTCTTCCTTCAATGACATCAAGAGATGGAGAATAAGACGGTTACTCACCGTTGTAACTGTTGTTCTTCGAGATGTGTTGCTCATATCCATTCCATTAGGTGTGTGCGCGCCGCGTGCACGATCGTCGGAAGATTTTCTACCCTAGCAACACCGGCGGGTCGGCTGTGGAGCCCCCTAGAGTGGCGCCTTCATGGCGCTGAATATATACCCCAGCCGACCCGGCGCCCCCTCAGTTCCTTCTTGCCGGCTACTCCGACAGTGGGGACGGGGGGCGGGTTTGGAATGGATATGAGCAACACATCTCGAAGAACAACAGTTACAACGGTGAGTAACCGTCTTTTCTTCTTCGAGTGCTTGCTCATATCCATTCCATTAGGTGACTCCCAAGCCCAACTTAGGTGGTGGGGTCGGAGTGAGACATTGCTGTGTGCAAAACTGCTGATCCGAATGCAGCATCGTCCCTGGACTGCTGCACTAGTGCGTAGTGAGCTGTAAACGTGTGGACTGATGACCAAACCGCAGCTCTACAAATGTCCTGGATCGGAACTTGAGCCAGGAAAGCCGTCGAAGCTTGGGCCCTCGTGGAGTGAGCGGTGATGTGCGGTGCTGAGACACCTGCCAGGTCATAGCAAGTCCGGATGTAAGACGTAATCCAGGAGGATAGGCGTTGTGAGGAGACCGGTGAGCCTTTCATTCGGTCGGCCACTGCAACGAAGAGTTGCGTCGTCTTTCTAAAGTGCCTTGTGCGGTCAATATAGAAAGCCAGGGCCCTGCGCACGTCCAGAGAATGCAAACGTTGGTCCTGGCGAGTAGCATGTGGTTTAGGATGAAAGACCGGGAGAAATATATCCTGGTTGATATGAAATGGAGAAACCACCTTAGGGAGAAAGGCAGGATGTGGGCGAAGCTGCACTTTATCCTTATGGAAAACTGTGTAAGGGGGCTCGGATGTAAGCGCCCTGAGTTCAGAAACGCGCCTTGCTGAGGTGATGGCTACGAGGAAGGCTGTCTTCCAGGATAGGTACAGAAGTGAACAGGTGGCCAGTGGCTCGAATGGAGGACCTGTGAGCTTGGAGAGAACCAGGTTGAGGTCCCACGTCAGAACGGGCTGACGTTGTTGTGGATACATCCGGTCTAAGCCCTTGAGGAATCTAACGACCATCGGGTTAGAGAATACCGAGGATGCGAGTTCCCCTGGGTGAAAGGCCGATATAGCGGCCAGGTGAACTCTAATTGAAGATATCGCCAAACCCTGCTGTTTTAGGGAGAGGAGATATTCCAATATGAGAGGAATAGGTGCCTGTAACGGGGGCGTGGCTCGTTGTTCGCACCAACAGGAGAACCGCTTCCACTTGGCCAGGTACGTGGACCGTGTTGAGGGCTTCCTACTGCTCAGCAGAATCTGTTGGACAGAATGTGAGCATTGCTGCTCTACCTGGGTGAACCATGGAGCAGCCACGCCGTGAGGTGGAGTGATTGCAGGTCGGGGTGACGCAGCCGGCCGTGGTCCTGAGAGATGAGATCCGGACATAATGGAAGTGGGATCGGTGTCTGAACCGAGAGCTCCAACAGCGTGGTGTACCAATGTTGTCTCGGCCACGCTGGGGCGATCAGAATCACCTGTGCCTGGTCTCTGCGCAATTTGAGCAGTACCTTGTGGACGAGAGGAAACGGAGGGAAGGCATAAAACAGGTGGTCTTTCCAGGGAAGGAGAAACGCATCCGAGAGGGAGCCCGGAGCTCGACCTTGCAGGGAGCAGAACACGTGGCACTTCCTGTTGTCTCGAGATGCAAACAGGTCTATCTGGGGAAACCCCCACTTCTGGAAAACGGAATGTATGATGTCCGGACGGATAGACCACTCGTGAGTCTGAAAGGACCTGCTGAGTCGGTCCGCTAAAGTGTTCTGGACACCAGGGAGGAACGATGCCGTGAGATGGATTGAGTGGGCGATGCAGAAGTCCCACAGGCGAATGGCCTCTTGGCATAGAATTGACGAACGTGCTCCTCCTTGCTTGTTGATGTAAAACATGGCCGTGGTGTTGTCGATGAGAACTAACACACAGCGGCCACGTAGGAGATTGAGAAATGCCTGGCACGCCAGGCGCACCGCCATCAGTTCCCGAACATTGATGTGCAGGGCTAGCTGGGGTGCAGTCCACCGGCCCTGGGTATGGTGCTCGTTGAGATGGGCGCCCCAACCCAGAGATGAAGCGTCTGTGACCAGGTGCAGAGAGGGTTGTGGGGCGTGAAACGGCATCCCCTCGCAAACCACATTGTGATCTAGCCGCCATGTGAGGGAGGTCAGGACCGAGTTCGGGACCGTGACCACCATGTTCAGGCTGTCCCGATGTGGGCGGTATATCGATGACACCCAGGTCTGGAGTGGGCGAAGCCGAAGTCTGGCATGCCTGGTTACGTACGTGCAAGAAGCCATGTGACCCAGCAGGGTAAGGCACGACCTCACCGTGGTAGTTGGGAAGGTCTTGAGTCCTTGAATGAGGCTCGTGATGGTGCCAAAGCGGTTGTCTGGCAGGATGGCTTGTGCACGTCTGGAGTCTAGAACTGCACCGATGAATTCTATTCTCTGGGTAGGTTCTAGAGTAGATTTGTCCTTGTTGAGTAGGATGCCCAACTCGTTGAATGTGTGCACTATTATGTGGACGTGAGCTCGAGCTTGCTCTTTGGTGCGACCGCGTACTAGCCAGTCGTCTAGGTACGGGAACACCTGTATCCCTTGCCGACGAAGGTACGCTGCCACGACGGCCATACATTTCGTGAACACCCTTGGGGCCGAGGATAGGCCGAAGGGAAGGACTGCAAATTGGTAGTGCACCTTGCTTACCACGAATCGCAGGAAGCGTCTGTGAGGCGGGTAAATTGGGATGTGAAAGTATGCGTCTTTCATGTCGAGGGCGGCGAACCAGTCTCCAGGATCGAGGGAAGGGATAATGGCCCCCAGAGAGACCATGCGGAACTTCAACTTTACTACGAATTTGTTGAGTCCGCGCAAGTCCAAGATGGGTCGCAGACCTCCTTTGGACTTGGGAATGAGGAAGTAACGGGAATAGAATCCCCTGCCCCTCAACTCCACTGGAACCTCCTCTATGGCCCCCATAGCAAGGAGCGTGGAAACTTCCTGTATAAGAAGTTGCTCGTGAGAAGGGTCCCTGAAGAGGGACGGGGAAGGGGGGGAGGAGGAGGGGATTGAAGAAAACTGGATAGCATATCCCCTGTCCACCGTGCGAAGGACCCAACGGTCCGAGGTTATAAGGGACCAGGCACGGTGGAAATGGGAAAGGCGATCCCGAAAGGAGGGGGCTGGATCCTGGGGGATGACTGGGGCGCCGTCCTCGACCGCACCTTCAAAAGTTCTGCCTGGGGCCTGAAGGTGGTCTAGGAGGCCCTTGGTTCTGACCGGGTAGAGGGCCGGTCCACCTTCTTCTACCACCTCGCCCTCGCCTCCGGGCCGAGTCCTGTCTCTGACGAGGCGGGGGGGGGGTAGAAGCGCTGAGGCTGCGGTCTGAATGGCCTGCGCTGAGGGCCCACAACATGCATCCCCAGGGAACGCATGATCGTCCTGGAGTCCTTGAGGCTCTGCAAGCGAGAGTCCGTCTTTTCTGAAAACAACCCTTGTCCTTCGAAGGGTAGATCCTGCAGGGTTTGCTGCAGTTCCTGAGGCAGACCCGAAACCTGGAGCCAGGAGATCCTCCGCATAGCGATACCTGAGGCCAGGGTTCTCGCAGCAGAGTCCGCTATGTCTAAGGAGGCCTGTAAGGAGGTCCGAGCCACCTTCTTACCTTCCTCTACCAGGGCTCCAAACTCCTCCCTGGACTCTTGGGGAACCAACTCCTTGAACTTCCCCATAGAGTTCCAGGAGTTAAAGCTATAGCGGCTCAAGAGCGCCTGTTGGTTAGCCGCTCTAAGTTGCAGCCCTCCGGCTGAGTAAACTTTACGGCCGAATAAATCGAGGCGCTTGGCCTCCTTTGATTTGGGCGCTGCGGCCTGCTGACCGTGGCGCTCCCTTGCGTTCACTGATGCCACCACCAGTGAACACGGCTGGGGGTGGGTATACAAGTACCCGTAGTCTTTAGACGGGACAAAGTATTTCCTTTCCACCCCTCTCGCTGTGGGTGGGATAGAGGCAGGAGTCTGCCATATCGTAGATGCATTGGCTTGTATCGTGCGGATCAGGGGTAACGCCACCCTCGATGGGGCATCCGCTCCGAGGATATTCGCGATGGGGTCGTGCACCTCCACTATCTCCTCCGCCTGCAGGTCCATATTACGGGCCATCCTACGCAGAAGATCCTGGTGAGCCCGAAGATCTATTGGAGGTGGACCTGTGCACGATGTGCCCGCCACTGCCTCATCCGGAGAGGAAGAGGAAGATGCCTCCGGTGGAACAGGATCCAAGGGAGGGTCCTGGTCTCCCTGCTCCTGGGCCGGAGCATCACCTGCGCTTGAATCCAGGGCGTCAGGTGGTGCGGACACGGAAGCCTCCATGCCCCCTGGCGGAGGCCGAGAGATGGTGGACTCCGGGGCCCTTCTAGCAGAGTGACCGGAGCGAGAGGTCGAAGCAACTGGAGCCCCTTGCGCCTGATGGTACGCCCACGGGGTCCAAAACGACCAGTGAGATGGGCCATGAGAATGGTCCTCTGTTATGTTCTGCCAATGGCCCAAGTCCTGTTCCTCGGCTTGCCCCTGAGGGGGGTATGCCGATCTCGAGAGGTTCTCCGAGGAGCGAGACACCGATCTCGATGGCCATGGCGGTGCCGAGAGCGTCGAGACGATTCCCGTGGGCTGCGGTGCCGCACGGTGCCGGTCCGGAGATGATCTATCTCTACGCGGTGCCGGCGATCGGTGCCGGGACCGCGACCGGTGCCGATGACCTCGTCGGTGCCGGGAGTCGGATCTGGACCTCGACGAGGACCTGGAGTATGCCCGGTACCGGGAGCGGCCTCTCGACGTCGAGCGTCGACCGTAGCGGTGCCGAGAACTACGTCTCGACGTTGATCGGTGCCGAGACGTAGAGCGGTGCCGCGAAGAAGATCTTGGCCGCGAGTACGACCGGTGCCGAGGTGATATTCGATGCCGGGACTGTGAGCGGCGTGGGGACCTGCTTCGGGACCTGGATCGGTGCCGAGGTTCCAGCCCTTGCGATGGAGGGTGCATCAAGGCAGGTTTCCCCCTCGACTGGACCGGGCGAGTCAACAGTGCCGTCGGTGCCGGTGGTTGAGGCGGTGCCGGCTCCGTGAGAGCTATTAAGTCTCTCGCAGCCGCGAAGGTCTCTGGCGTCGACGGGAGGCACTGTATCACCGCCGGCCTCGGTGGAGACACCATCTGCACCGGACTCAACGGCCTCGGCGCCGGAGTCGACGGTGCTGGAGGCACCTGTTTCCGGTGCTCCACCGGCGGACGCGGCTCTACCCCCGGCACTGGGGGAGCCAGCGTCTTCGGCACGGAGGTCCCCGTCTTATGGGCTTTTTTATGCCCTGGGGATAATGACCGGCGCCGAGGCACTTGCTGTGCTTGCGGTGCCGACGAGGTCCGGTGCCGGGGAGGCTTATCTGACGCCACTCGCGTGGTCGTCATAGCCGGTGCCGCCGGGGCACTGCGCACCGAGGCGCTGGGTGCCGGGGCCTGACTTGTAGATGGAGCGTCCGGACTAAGTGCCGCCTCCATCAGGAGTTGCCGGAGCCGAAAGTCCCGCTCCTTCTTGGTCCTTGGTCTGAAGGCCTTACAGATCTTGCACTTATCTGTTTGATGGGACTCTCCCAGGCACTTCAGACAGGAGTCGTGCGGGTCGCTCGTGGGCATAGGCTTAGCGCAGGAGGCGCACAGCTTGAAGCCGGGAGCGTTGGGCATGAGCCCGGCCCCGCGGCCGGGGGAGAAAGGGGGAGACGACCCCCTTAATCCCCTGAACTATTATAACAACTAGAACAACTTTTAAAACTATTGAACTATTTAACTATAAACACTAGGACTATAACTATAACTATAACTGCGAATAACTAACTAAGCTAGGGAGACTGGAGAACAGCTAAGCAGCGCTCCACAGTTCCAACGACCGTCAGGGGCGGTAAGAAGGAACTGAGGGGGCGCCGGGTCGGCTGGGGTATATATTCAGCGCCATGAAGGCGCCACTCTAGGGGGCTCCACAGCCGACCCGCCGGTGTTGCTAGGGTAGAAAATCTTCCGACGATCGTGCACGCGGCGCGCACACACCTAATGGAATGGATATGAGCAAGCACTCGAAGAAGAACCACCACTTTCCCTTTTAGTGAGTGCCACGGGGCTCCATTTCCCCTTCCACTAGCTCCCCATTTACAGTGAGCCAGAGCAGTACCTGCAGCAGGGAGCGGGAGTTGCTGATGGCCTCAGAGGCACAGCCCCTGCAGTGTCTCAGGAATCTGGCGCAAGTGCCGGATGATGCGGAGCTGGTGCATCACTTTTGGCCGTGACGTCCTCCTGCTGCAAGGGAACGAGAACCTGTCAGAGACTCAAACGCCCCGAGGAATCAGCGGGAATTAAGGGCACCTGGAACCAGCACTACTTCCACCCATCACCTGCCCACCACTGAGGGATAAATTCACCTCCTGAACCCCAGAATGGAGTCGTCTTCTCCTTTCTAGTAACCTCCAGTGCCAACCCCCCTCCTTGAAGGATGAGCTCCTGCTATCTCCCCCTCAGTGCCCTTGACAGCTGTTCCACCTCCAAACCACAGCTCAAGTTATTAGTACCTTTGGACACAGACTGGCTAACCTAGTGAGGAGGGCTTT
This sequence comes from Chrysemys picta bellii, assembly GCF_011386835.1. Lineage (NCBI taxonomy): Eukaryota > Metazoa > Chordata > Testudines > Emydidae > Chrysemys > Chrysemys picta. The sequence goes on along the minus strand of NW_027052776.1, from coordinate 3,135 downwards.
AAACTAGGTTGGACGGGGACAGGTGAGCAAAGCCCACAGGTAAGTGGGGAACATGGAGACCGGGGAGATGGGTCAAAAACGAGAGGGAGTGTGGGCTATATTGTCAGAGGGAAAGGAGGGTCAGGACAAAACTGGGAGGAAAGATCAAACCAGTATCTTAGATGTCTCTATACAAATGCGAGAAGAATGGGGAATAAGCAGGAAGAACTGGAAGTGCTAATAAATAAATACAACTATGACATTGTTGGCATCACTGAAGCTTGGTGGGATAATACACATGATTGGCTAAAAGGGGTAAAAAACAAGGGAGATGTCATGCTAGGAGTCTACTACAGGCCACCTAACCAGGTGGAAGAGGTGGATGAGGCTTTTTTTAAGCAACTAACAAAATCATCCAAAGCCCAAGCTTTGGTGGTGATGGGGGACTTCAACTATCCGGATATATGTTGGGAAAATAACACAGCGGGGCACAGACTATCCAACAAATTCCTGGACTGCATTGGAGACAACTTTTTATTTCAGAAGGTTGAAAAAGCTACTAGGGGGGAAGCTGTTCTAGACTTGATTTTAACAAATAGGGAGGAACTCGTTGAGAATTTGAAAGTAGAAGGCAGCCTGGGTGAAAGTGATCATGAAATCATAGAGTTTGCAATTCTAAGGAAGGGTAGAAGGGAGAACAGCAAAATAGAAACAATGGATTTCAGGAAGGCAGATTTTGGTAACCTCAGAGAGCTGATAGGTAAGGTCCCATGGGAATCAAGACTGGGGGGAAAAACAACTGAGGAGAGTTGGCAGTTTTTCAAAGGGACACTATTAAGGGCCCAAAAGCAAGCTATTCCGCTGGTTAGGAAAGATAGAAAATGTGGCAAAAGACCACCTTGGCTTAACCATGAGATCTTGCATGATCTAAAAAATAAAAAGGAGTCATATAAAAAATGGAAACTGGGACAGATTACAAAGGATGAATATAGGCAAACAACACAGGAATGCAGGGGCAAGATTAGAAAGGCAAAGGCACAAAATGAGCTCAAACTAGCTACGGGAATAAAGGGAAACAAGAAGACTTTTTATCAATACATTAGAAGCAAGAGGAAGACCAAAGACAGGGTAGGCCCACTGCTTAGTGAAGAGGGAGAAACAGTAACAGGAAACTTGGAAATGGCGGAGATGCTTAATGACTTCTTTGTTTCGGTCTTCACCGAGAAGTCTGAAGGAATGCCTAACATAGTGAATGCTAATGGGAAGGGGGTAGGTTTAGCAGATAAAATAAAAAAAGAACAAGTTAAAAATCACTTAGAAAAGTTAGATGCCTGCAAGTCACCCGGGCCTGATGAAATGCATCCTAGAATACTCAAGGAGCTAATAGAGGAGGTATCTGAGCCTCTAGCTATTATCTTTGGAAAATCATGGGAGACGGGAGAGATTCCAGAAGACTGGAAAAGGGCAAATATAGTGCCCATCTATAAAAAGGGAAATAAAAACAACCCAGGAAACTACAGACCCCAGTGAGTTTAACTTCTGTGCCAGGGAAGATAATGGAGCAAGTAATTAAGGAAATCATCTGCAAACACTTGGAAGGTGGTAAGGTGATAGGGAACAGCCAGCATGGATTTGTGAAGAACAAATCATGTCAAACCAATCTGATAGCTTTCTTTGATAGGATAACGAGCCTTGTGGATAAGGGTGAGGCTGTGGATGTGGTATACCTAGACTTTAGTAAGGCATTTGATACGGTCTCGCATGATATTCTTATTGATAAACTAGGCAAATACAATTTAGATGGGGCTACTATAAGGTGGGTGCATAACTGGCTGGATAACCGTACTCAGAGAGTTGTTATTAATAGTTCCCAATCCTGCTGGAAAGCCATAACGAGTGGGGTATCGCAGGGGTCTGTTTTGGGACCGGCGCTGTTCAATATCTTCATCAACGACTTAGATATTGGCATAGAAAGTACGCTTATTAAGTTTGCGGATGATACCAAACTGGGAGGGATTGCAACTGCTTTGGAGGACAGGGTCATAATTCAAAATGATCTGGACAAATTGGAGAAATGGTCTGAGTTAAACAGGATGAAGTTTAACAAAGACAAATGCAAAGTGCTCCACTTAGGAAGGAACAATCAGTTTCACACATACAGAATGGGAAGAGACTGTCTAGGAAGGAGTACGGCAGAAAGGGATCTAGGGGTTATAGTGGACCACAAGCTAAATATGAGTCAACAGTGTGATGCTGTTGCAAAAAAAGCAAACCTGATTCTGGGATGTATTAACAGGTGTGTTGTGAGCAAGACACGAGAAGTCATTCTTCCGCTCTACTCTGCTCTGGTTAGGCCTCAGCTGGAGTATTGTGTCCAGTTCTGGGCACCGCATTTTAAAAAAGATGTGGAGAAATTGGAAAGGGTCCAGAGAAGAGCAACAAGAATGATTAAAGGTCTTGAGAACATGACCTATGAAGGAAGGCTGAAAGAATTGGCTTTGTTTAGTTTGGAAAAGAGAAGACTGAGAGGAGACATGATAGCAGTTTTCAGGTATTTAAAAGGGTGTCATAAGGAGGAGGGAGAAAACTTGTTCACCTTAGCCTCTAAGGATAGAACCAGAAGCAATGGGTATAAAGTGCAGCAAGGGAGGTCTAGGTTGGACATTAGGAAAAAGTTCCTAACTGTCAGGGTGGTTAAATACTGGAATAAATTGCCGAGGGAGGTTGTGGAATCTCCATCTCTTGAGATATTTAAGAGTAGGTTAGATAAATGTCTATCAGGGATGGTCTAGATGGTATTTGGTCCTGCCATGCGGGCAGGGGACTGGACTCGATGACCTCTCGAGGTCCCTTCCAGTCCGATAATCTATGAATGTATGAAAAAAACACTGTTCTCCACCCCCACCCAGGTTGGCCAGGGAGGCGGCTCTAGCAGGGGGGGCAGGAGGGATTCTGGCAGCAGTGAAGTGGGTTGCGGGGAAGTTGAGATCTTGACCCAAGTCATCCCAGACACTAATGCTAAGCCACAGGATGGCAGCATCTAGTGTTAGTGGAGTCCAAACACTATTTCAACCCCACAGTTTTCGAGGAACAGGAGAAAGGACAAAAGAAGTAAGAGATGAAGAGAAAGGAAGGAGGGATGGAGGAAAAGGTAAA